>NC_134487.1:196609653-196722153 GCF_040206685.1 Ascaphus truei | reverse complement strand
AGCACGTAGCAGTGCTGGCTGAATCCAATCACTATGTCACTTTATAATTAATTTTATTTTTATTCATTGATATTCATCTTTTGCAAGGTTTACTAATTATTTTTATAACAGCTAGTCCAGTATTTTAAGATCTAATCATTTGACGCACCCACCCCTTTTTTTCTTGCTTTTTCCCATTAAAGAGACTTGGACTGGACTCTAGGGGGGTATGCACTAAACTCCGATAAGTGGCTTTAAGAGTGCAACGTGCTTTTAGAACATGATATTGCGCTCAGTGCTATTCACAGAGCAGTGATAACAGGTCGTTTGAGCTCTTAAACTGGCTTTTTTCAAGAATTTTTTCTAAGTCCCAAAAAGCTTGTACGATCAGCTAAATGTGCTGATTTCTGCCACTTTGCGCAATTTTCAAAGCTACGATAAGTGATTGTGCTTTAAAAACGTACAAGAAAAAGCACTCCAGCTAAATGAAGGCGCTACAGGAGCAGGACTTAGAAAAATGTATTTGTTTACCTTTTTGCAGGCACACCATCCATACAACAGGCCAGCGGGTGACCCTGGCTGACCACGCGGGTTTCACCAGGTGATCCCCGTGGGAGTTCAGGGGTCCCTGCCGGTGTCTGGGTGTCTCCGTGAGTGTTCAGGGGTCCCTGTGGGTGTTCGGGGGTCCCCGCAGGCCTGCGGTACCAATGGTGTGCCCCAAAAAATAAACAATACTGTAAAAATAAATCAGCCCCCCCCTAACACATACACTAGAGTAATGGGCAAAATTACTATAATCCACATATGATAATAAAGCATTTGCCCATTTAAAATACATTAATCACAATAAATAAAATAAATACATATTACACTCACCCTTGCCCGGCTGCCACGATGAAGGCCATCCTCATCTTCATCATTGTCCATGCCCTCGGGTGCTGCAAAACATACACAAGAATAAAAAGAGCCAATCTAAGGTCCCCTAACCCCTTAATCACCTTAGTGGTTATTAAACTCTATAGTAGTTAAGGGGTTAACCCACCCTCACCCACCACTCAATCGGGAGGCCTAACCACCCTCCCCCACTACCCACCCATGAGGTCTAACAACACTCACCCACTACCCACCCTGGAGGCCTAACCACCCTTGGGGACAAAACCCCCTTCCCCCACCCCCACTACCCACAATAAAAACAATACACAGGCCCACAAGAAACATTACTGTATTTCATAAACAATACATAACCCACCCAACCCCTGTGCTCCCCCATAAAACATGATGGTCCCCGCCAGGCTCCGTGGGCCTCCAGGTGGTCACTGTGGGTGTCTGTGGGACCCAATGGGGTCCACGGGTGCTCCCCATGGGTGTCTGGGGGTCCCCAGGTCATCCCCACGGGTGTCTGGGGGTCATTGGGTGCTTCCTACGGGTGTCTGGGGGCCTTCGGGTGGTTTAATAATGGGCAAATAATCTGTTATATATATCTGGATAAAAGTTATTTTGCCCATTACTTTACTGTATGTGCTTGGTGGTGGTGGTGGGGGGGGGGGGTGGTCGGAGAGCTGAATTGATTTAAATGTAGGCCATGGTTTTTTTTAAATACAGGATTGTTACCGCAGGCCACCGGGGACCCACAGGTACCACTTGAGGACCCCTGGGCACCCACAGGGACCACCCAAGGACACCCGACACCCATAGAGATCACCTGAGGACGCACGACGGACACCTGCGGGGAAGAACCAGAGACCCGCGGGGACCACCCGAGGCCCCCCAGACACCTGTGGGAACACCCAAGGGCCCCCAGACACCCGTGGTGATGACCCATGGACCCCCAGACACCCATATGGGCCTTCTATCTCTTAACTTAGTAGATACAGTAGAGGCAACGTTTATTCTAACATTTGCCGTAAACTAGCCGGGTTACATTCTGGGTATGTGCTGGGTATGTGCTGGGTATGTTCTGGGCTAGTTTGAGGCACGTTTAAGGTATTTCTGCATTGACTAACAACCCATAGGATTGACACAGCAGGGATCCCTGGCAGTCCAATTCAGTTTGAATGGGACTGCCAGGGACCCCCGCTGTTAATCTGATAGGCCATTAATCAATGCAGAAATGCTGGGGCTACTGCACCGACACACTTTATTCGAGCAAATACCCAGTATGTACCTGGCAGATACCTGGAATGCGCCGCTCCTCACCTCTGACAAGCCCCGTTGCGTTTGCCTTCCCAGCCTGGGTTCATGCCTGGCTGACGGGCGGCTGATCTGTTAAATGATAATGATTAGGATTTAATAAGCTGCAATGCTTCGCGTGTCTACCAGATGGCATAAATTCATGAATTGTAATGCAGTATATATATATATATATACTGTGCAGTATTGCAGCCAGCGGGAATAAAATGCTTCAATCCCTGCCTGGAAAATAACCCAATGCACTCGGGCAGAAAACAGTCACAAACCTCAATACACCCGGGTATACCCGAATTCGTGGGACTAGCCGAGCTCGAATAAAGTGTGTCGCCAGTGTAGTTTAAGGAAAGTTTAAGGCATGTATTCAGAATGTACCTGGGTGTTTCCTGGGTTTTTTGGGGAATTGCCACTGGTTTTTGTTAGAATAAGAGTTGCCTCTACTGTACATGGAGAGAATTGAATCCCCATATGAAGGACTATACTGTACCTTCTACTCAATTGTACTCACGTATTGATTATATTTTCACGAATGCAGATTTGTTTTCTCATATCCAAGGCTCAAATATTCACAGTATCACCTGGTCAGACCATGCCCCGATTAAATCACAATTACCAACCTAAATATTAAATTCCCTAAGGCAGTATGGAGATTGAATGAATATCTGCTTAAAGTCCCAGAAGCATTAGGAGAGATCGAAAGGGAAATTGTGGTCTTCTTCATGTCCAACGTGGGGAGTGTGTCATCTTTGGCAACACTATGGAAAGCACACCAGGCCACAATAAGGAGCAACCTTATTTCACTTTCCTCGGGTAGGAAAAAAAACAGACAGTGGAGGATTAATTCTCTCCAGTCCAAAATTGTCTCTCTCTTCAAATTGGAAATAAAAAAGCCACTCGCCGTCTCTGCTAGTGATCTTTTTTTTTTTTTTATAACTTAAATTTTTATTGATGTAAAGTACAGGAACAAATTATACCGTAGCAGTAAAATGTGCACAGAAAATAAAATGAGAATCAAAATAGATTTATAAAAAAGTTACATTGCGGTGTGAATAACAACAAGACAACACAGGAGAATACTAGACTGACTAAGACAACATCTATCTGTGTATCTATCGGTGTATCTGTTGCTATCATACTTATAGCATTATATAGCGTGCTCCAGACGGGGAGGGGTGAGAATGACATGGGGGGGAGGGAGAGTAGGAGGATGGTGTGAGTGAGCCAGCCCTTAGGTGTGGGGGAGGATCTTAGGGAGATGCAGTTTGGGTTAGGGTTTTTTAAGCCTCGTCCTATTTGGGTGTGTGTCCGAGTCACTACTGTGCGGGGTCTTTACTGCGAGACTGTCCATGATAGCCGAGGATTCTGTGTAGAGATGAGGTATGATCTGGTCGAGCTATAGGAGAATGCATTTTGAGCTATCAATGCCAAATTGTGGCACGCTCCACACCGGAGATGTCTGTTTGGGCTAGCCAAGGTTCACAGATCTTTAGATAATTGTTGCCAGTGTCATTAACTAAGATTGTTAATTTCTCCATCTGGCAGATGTGCCATATCCTGTTACGAATCTTGGGGATGAGAGGGATCTCATTAAGTTTCCATACTGCTGCAATCTCGCATCGGGTCGCTAGGGCAAGGTGCCCGATTAATTTATTATTTGCTCTTGAGACCCCCTCTAGTGGTCTGTTCAGGAGGAACAACCCCTGGTCGAGGGGAATCCGGAGGCCCAATATCCTCTGAGTCCAATCTCGAATTTCTTCCCATAGTGGGGAGATCCGAGGGCAAGATCACAGCATATGTAACAGGCCAGCCGACTCTTCGCACTGTCGAGGGTACAGTGGCGAGAGTCCTGGCACATACCTTGATCATTTTAGTGGGGTGTGGTACCATCTCATTAGGACCTTATATGCATTCTCCTTTAGTGTAGTGCAGATTGAGCTTTTGGGTGCAGCTAAATAGATATTATCCCAGTCCTCATCCTCTAAGGTTTCTCCTAGGTCTGATTCCCACTGGGCTCTGTATCTCTGGTATCGCTGAGCCGGGTCGATAGAACCGACCACCTCTCCGTATAACTGCAATGTGAGTCCCGATGTGTCTGATTCTGACAGACAGAGCTTTTTGAAGTTAGTCAGTGCTGGATAAGGGGCGAATTTGTTATAAAATGCTCGGACCTGAAGGTACTTAAAAAATTCAGAGTGCGGGATGCTTTTTCCAGATCTTATATGTTCAAATGTTTTGATTTTTTTGCTATTTCCCTCCAGGTCTCTGAGGCATACATATCCCGCCTTTTCCCAAATTGAGGCACTGCTACATCGCAGACCAGGAGCAAAGTTGGAGTTCCCCCATAGGGAGGACATCAGAGAGTTTTTAGTGGTTAGGGAGTACTTGTGCTTTGACGTATTCAATATTGACAGTGAGTTGGTCATAGAGGAAAGCGGAATATCAGCCGCTACTCATGCTGTTTTGGGGAGCAAATTTGGGAATTCAGCTCTATTGGGGCGCAAACCGCCCCCTCTAGCTCCACCCATTTTTTCAATGTAGGGCTGGAGTGCCATTAAATAATTTGGCTTACAGTAATTGTGCCGCTTTGAAGTAGAACAACAGGCAAGATACCGCTAAGCCCCCTTCAGCTGTGGTCGTTTCATAATTAATTGGTTTACTCTCGTTTTTTTGCCTCCCCAGATAAATTTGGAGATATCAGACTGAAGCGAGAGTAATTCTTTCAGTCTCAGTGGCACCGGTAGCATTTGGAATAGGTACAGGATGCGGGGGAGAAAATTCATTTTGATACTCTATATCCTGCCTATACATGAGATTCTTTGGGAAGACCACTTTAAGATGTCAGTTTTTAACGACCGAATTAAGGGAGTATAGTTTGCTTTATAAATGTCTCTGACATCTCTGGTGATATGGATTACCAAGTATTTAATCTGGTTTTGCGCCAATTAAAATCAACATTTAGCTTTAGTAGCTTTTCAACCTCCGTTGGGAGGCTGATGTTAAGAGCTTCCGATTTAGATTGGTAGATTTTGAATCCAGATATTTTAGTAAATTTGTCTAGCAAGTTGAAGAGGTTTGGCAGAGAGGTGAGGGGTCGAGAAAGTAATAATAAAATATTGTCAGCGTATAGGGCTGCTTTGTGGGAATGCGAGCAAATATCGACCCCCACTATGTCTGGCCAACTACGGATCTGCGCTGCTAGGGGTTCCATACAGAGGGCAAACAGGAGGGGGGATAACGGGCACCCCTGTCTCGTGTCGCTTTAAATTTGGAACTGGACAGATGGAAAGCCCTTGTGTATGACCCCTGCAGTAGGGCCTGAGTAAAGTGCAATGATCGCTTCACTCACCCTATCTCCGAATCCAAATGGCCCGAGCGTCTCTTTTAAATACGGCCAGTCGATCCTGTCGAACGCTTTTTCTGCATCCAGACTTTACATCATATTTTGATATTTTCCTCTGTTTGCCAATTCTTTCGGATCAGTGATTCGTCGGGTGTTGTCCGCTGCTTGTCTACCTTTAATAAATCTGACTTGATCTGGATGTATCAGTCTGGGCAGGATCTGACTTAATCTATTGGCCAGAAGTTTGGCGTAGATTTTGATATCAGTATTAATCAGGGAGATTGGTCTATAACTTTTGCAGTCCAGCGGATCTTTACCTGATTTATGGATTAGTGATATAGACGCCCGAAGCATTTCTCCGAGGATCGGGGCTCTCACTAAAATTGCGTTGAACATGTGGAGCATCTTGGGGGCTAGAATTTTGCAAAACTTTTTATAGTATATCCCTGAGAAGCCGTCAGGGCCGGGGGCCGTAGACGGTTTTAGTTCTTTTATAACCGTAGTTATCTCCTCTACAGTAAATTCGGCACCCAGACTCTCTCTATCAGCCTCCGTAAGTTTTGCTAGGTTTGAGTAGTTTTGGTAGTATTTGCCACTTTCTCTCCGTTATATTGAGATTCGTAAAATTTGCCAAATTCGTCTTCTATCATTTTAGGATTGACCGAAGTGTCGCCCGACTCCAATCTAATCGCTTGGATATTATAATTGGCCTGTCTGTTTTGAAGGAGTCGGGCCAGCATCGTATCTGGCCTGTTAGCCCTCTCATAGAATTTCCTCTTAGACCAACAGAGCGATTTGTCTGCCCTGGATGTCAGAAGCATATCTTATTCAATTCTGGTGTCTTTCATTTCCTGAGGACCTGCAAATCTGTTTTTTTTTTTGTGTCTCTCAAGTAGGGAGCTTAATTTAGTCTGAAGGGAGATAATTTTGGCATCTCTCTCTTTTCCGTCTCGCTGCGACATTTATCAACGTGCCTCTGAGGGTCGCCTTGTGAGCCTCCCAGAGAATTAACTGAGATTCCACAGTGCCCATGTTGATTTAAAAGAATTGGTTGATTTCTTTACCAATGTGTTCGCATATGTCAGGGATTTTCAAAATGGATTCGTTTAATTTCCAGTTTGCTCCGAGCCTGCCATGTTTAATTTGGTTACACCGTAGCTCTATATGTTCATGGTCAGACCATGAAATATCATGGATTTCCACTCGGGTGACCAACAAGACCAGTCTACTAGAGATGAAGAAGTAGTCGATTCTATTGTATGAATTGTGATTGTGGGAGTAAAATGTGTAATCCCTCTCTAGTGGGTGTAATTCTCTTCAAATATCCGATAATTGGTTTTTACGAAGGCCTGCAGTCAGGGAGAGCCTCACTTTTTTGTTATTCTCTTTTGGGGTACTAGACCTATCTAAGGCTGGTTGGAGGGCAATATTGAAATCCCCTGCTACAATCAAATGACCATGTGCTAAAGTGTATAGGGTTTGGAAGAAGGTGTCAAAAAATGTTGCATCTTGCTCACAGGGAGCATACACAGCTGCAAATGTGATGGGTTGTTCGTGTATGGAAGAACAAAGGGGGAAAAATAGGGTGCTCAACCCCAGCAAACTTCATCCAAATGTCTTAAAAAGACTCCAGAGAAGAATTAGTTGGAGTGGGTATAAATAACATGACCTGTGAGTCACTCAATGATATAAGCAATCAGGTGTCCACTTCCAAATAAGAGTACTCAACTATAGACAGTCATAAGAATAAATTCTTACCCACTCTCACACTCTCTGCGGATCCGTAGTGGCGTGCCAGCCATGATAGGGAAGTCCAAAGGTAGAAGAAAAAGAGCAAATAGCGCACAGCCAGGGAGTCAGGTGGTAAAAGATAAAATCCATTTATTTCAGTCCATGACCAGTGAAACACATCACCCCACGTGGGGGAACACGCAACCTCCTACGCGTTTCAGACCGGTAGGTCCTTTATCAAGGAGTAGGGAACACAGGGCAAGTGGGTGTCTTATATACCCCTAACTATCATGATAATCAGGAACACTTGTGATTTCAAAACCGCCCCCTTGGCGCGCATGCGCGTGACGTCACGCAAGGCGCCACCACAACAGGCACAAGTGCCGATGGGTAAACACGCCCCCTCGCTCGTGCGCGCATGGGACCCAGGAGACAGTGAAATAACTAAAGCTGTAACCTGTAACTATGCATATGGTTCCGCCCCACATGACACACCTCCAGGCCACCGATTGGTCCGAGCGTGCCGCCACTCCACCAATAGGGAAGGGGCTGAGAAGGCAACACGCCCACCCCTCGGTCCCAAAGGAAAATCATACCGGAGCAAGTAACCAGCCGCATTTAAAAACAAATAGAGGATAATACATAAGCCTAACTTTATTACAACTAAATCGGATACCTCAAAAAGGGTAGAGTCACAACAGCATTCACAGAAGTACATTTGGGGTGCACATCACAATAAACATTTTAAAATTTTCTAACAATGCTATAGTGAAAAAATCAAAGTGAAAAGTGAAAAAGTGAAACTTATATATACAATTAAAACACGTTGCGCTGATGATATAAACCCTTAGCAAGAGTGTTAAATGATAACGTATATTTGCCGAGTGCCTGGACCTATAAGCGTTAATCGCTGATTAGTCCTCCTGCCTATTAGTAACAGAGTAAAGTCCTAGGTATTGAACAAATTATTGTCAAGTAAAAACCAGCTGGAGGAGCGTCATCAACCATATAATATGTACAGCGCTATGTATGACTGCAACCATAGACCATAAAGCAGCGGCAGCGTCCACACTGAGATAACATGCAACGAATGGGAATTCCCTCACTCATAGACTATCATATGAACGCTATTTGCTTGCAAGTAGCAGAGCTCCAACATCGCTCTCAATAAGTACTGGGTGTCCCTGTGACTAGTGGCAATGATGAATAGGTGACAATAGAACATAGGACCATGTCATTACAATTTATGATAGGTTGCATAGGTGAATCAGGGGGAATCCCTATATAAAAGCTGTCATATGAACGTTGCTTGCTTGCAAACAACACAGCTCCAACATCGCTGTCAAGATTTACTGTTTTCAGTAAATCTTGACAGTGATGTTGGAGCTGTGTTATATTTGACAATAATTTGTTCAATACCTAGGACTTTACTCTGTTACTAATAGGCAGGAGGACTAATCAGCGATTAACGCTTATAGGTCCAGGCACTCGGCAAATATACATTATCATTTAACACTCTTGCTAAGGGTTTATATCATCAGCGCAACGTGTTTTAATTGTATATATAAGTTTCACTTTTTCACTTTTCACTTTGGTTTTTTCACTATAGCATTGTTAGAAAATTTAAAAATGTTTATTGTGATGTGCACCCCAAATGTACTTCTGTGAATGCTCTTGTGACTCCATCACGTGATCATTCAACTGTTAATTACATTAACTTCTGTACATAGGTAGCACTCACCTAGTGTTATTTAACACTTGTTTATTAATATATAAAATCTTGAAATTGATATTGAGCAGTGTGCAATACTTTGTGTTGTTACCTCAAAAAGGGAAAAGAACCCCAATTGCTCCATGTCCTGAAACAACACACACATAAAAATAATGACCCTTGTCAAAACATTATATCTATGTGACAATAGGGAAATTACAAACAGCACAATACTATTGTCATACACAAACATTCCATTCCATATACATTTACATAATAACAAGACCTATATGTGCATTAAAAAAATAACATATTGCTATATGTCTGTAAGTCTTCCTCCTCAGAGGAGTGATGAAAGATTGAATCAACAATATGGCTAACAGATTTTCTCAGGTATTAAATGGGTAAAGAATAATGAACGGATAAAGATAAATGGTACTCTTAGGTATACACCAGGTAAATAAATGCAGGAAGAATAATATATTGATCTTCAATTTGTATACTCTATCCACAATATAAAGATAACACACTAATAAAGAACCAGAAATGGTCAACAATATTTTAACGGTTTAGGAAATGGCACAAATTCCACTCTATGTTGTTCCTGGAATTCAACTTTCTGAATACTTCTGTTTGAATTTTACTTTCAATGTCAATAAACAATCGAAGGTCCAAAAAGTCAATGTGGTGCAAATCAAAATTGTAAATGAATTTTAAATTATTAATATTACAATTGATATAATAAACAAAAGCGTGCAAAGTGTCTAAGTCCCCTTCCCAAATTATAATGAGGTCGTCGATAAACCTTTTATAAAAAGTGATGTGTTGTCTAAATGGATTAGTGCTGGTGAAAATAAATTGTGATTCCCACCACCCCATAAATAAATTTGCATACACCGGTGCAAAACTCGTGCCCATAGCTGTGCCCTGTTGCTGTAAATAAATTTTGTGCAAACATCAGCAAACAAAAGAAAAAATTGCTTTTCATCAGCAAACAAAAGAAAATGGCTTTTTCTTCAGCAGACCAAACAAAACATTTTCTCTTTAGCAGACAGTCTAAAAATAAGGCAGCTACTCTATTCTATGCAGGGGACAGACAGTTCATAATTCATCTACTTTGCTAACAGACCTTGTATCAGTAATCTCTTCAGTAGCTTACTCCTCTCTCCTCAACAGCCAGGCTCCATGTGTCTACAGCCTGGGGTTTTAACACACCTTGATTAGGCAGCTGGGATCCAACTAATTGTCCTGAGGTTTCCAGCTGAAGTTAACCTAGTGTAAGGAATCCACTACTGGCTTTGACTATAGCCTTGCAGACCTGTGCAGTTGCAGGCTTCCTCTGGCAATTTATGGCACAGGTGCTACCTCTCATTGCAGCTTCTGCCCTGTGCTACTTCATTGGAGGAATTCTCACACACCCTCCTCCTGTGATTGGATCTCCGCCCTTTATATTCTAGGCGTTGGCACTGAACCAGCGCTGAGCATAACTATTCCTACCTCTATGTTACTGTCTCTGCCACAAACCACCCCAGGCCTCTCTCCTAGCGTTCTTACCTTCCAAGTTCCTGAGTATCCAGAGGCCTGGTCCTGGACGTCTGTGCTGAAGCGTTGTTGCCAGCACTGGCCTGCTGCTATCTCCTTGCAGTGGCCTACCCCAGACGTCTGTGCTGAAGCGTTGATGCCAGCACTGGTAACTGCTGCATTCCCTCCTAGCAGTGGCTACCCTTCCTGTCCTGTGGCCTGCCGCTATTCTCCTGTAGTGGCCTATCCTGGACGCCTGTGCTGAAGCGTTGATGCCAGCACTGGTAACTGCTGCATTCCCTCCTAGCAGTGGCTACCCTTCCTGTCCTGCGGCCTGCTGCTATTCTCCTGCAGTGGCCTACCCTGGACGCCTGTGCTGAAGCGTTGATGCCAGCACTGGTAACTGCTGCATTCCCTCCTAGCAGTGGCTACCCTTCCTTTCCTGCGGCTTGCTGCGATCCTCTTGCAGTGACCTGCCTTGGACTTCTGCGCTGAAGCGTTGGTTCTTCCCGACGCTGCCCTGCGGTGAACTTCATCCAGCCTGCTGTCTCCTCCTGCTGAGATCGGCGTCATGGGCCGAGGCCGCTCCTCGCGCAGAAGCCACCCCCGCACTCACGCTCCTAAGCTGAAGCGGGGATCTCCTGACTTCCTGTTGCCGAACTCCTGCTTCATTAACGACGATGCTGCCTTCTCCAATCCTGACCCTGCGATGTACGACTACGAACTGCGCACTCCAGATCAGTCTGCGTGGACTAAGGTCGGTGATTATATAACCCCACCTCAGCCCCGCGGTCCGGTCCCGGTTTGTGGCGAGCATCGGCGTAACAGTATGCTCGGACCATTGAAACCGGACCGCGCCGTGGCGGGGGATGGCAATTTACCAACTGAAGTTATGTCCCGGCCTGCGTATCAGTCCCACTATGAAGGCCAGTATTTGTGTGAAGTAATACCCCTGATGGATGAAATGTTTACCTATGAAGGTTTAACCCCTTTGCAAAGACAATGCCGTTGTGATCTCTTTATTAAGGCTTACTGCATCCTGAACTTAAAACAGTCTCTGGCCGCTTGTATTCGCTCTCCTGATTCCCCTATAACCTGGGATAACGTGTACCCTATGGAACTGGCCGACGCCCAAGAGGCA
Source organism: Ascaphus truei (assembly GCF_040206685.1). Taxonomy (NCBI): domain Eukaryota; kingdom Metazoa; phylum Chordata; class Amphibia; order Anura; family Ascaphidae; genus Ascaphus; species Ascaphus truei. Next base: position 196,710,543 of record NC_134487.1, on the reverse strand, counting down.
CTCTACCTCCTGGCCTCATCACTGGACATTCCCCTAGTACAACAGGGCGCCCTCCTCATGTTGGCTCAGTCTCAAGATATACTCCATGTACTTTCCTCAACACTAGACATTCACATAATAGAACAGGATCCCCTCCTTGCCAGCTACGCTGCTGCTTGGCAGATTCTCTATGCTGCCAGTCCTGTTGCTAAACCTGTGGGGGTACCTCTCTCTCCTAAGAATGGTCAAACCATTTCTCTGTCGCTGCCCGCTAAGGAAGAAGCTGCCACGCTCTCTAATCCTGAGTTAACCTCCCTAAGTTCTGTCCCTGAGGTTGTTTCGGTCTTAACCCCTGCTAGTCAGGCCTATGCGTCCCCCACTGTAAATCCCTGCAGTCCCCAGGTCAGTGTGTCTTCCCTAGCACCAGAGAATGAATCCTGTTTGCCCTCTTTTCCTAACCCAAAAATTCTAAGCTCTGTTTCCGAGGTTTTTTCTGTATTAACAACTGCTAGTCTGCTCTGTGAGGTCCCTACTGCTAACCCTAGTATTTCGCAGTCTAATGATAGGTCCCTAGGGCAAGAGGCAGAACCCCATATGACCCCACTCTCGGAGACTAGCTTCTATTTCTCTGATTCTCAGGTACAGAGTAATTTAACCCTTGGGGTTTTTCCTATGTTAACCCCTGCAGGTCAGCCCTGTGAACCTTCCTTGGTAGATCCCTTTAGTTCGTCAGTCAGGGACACCTCCTTAGCCTCAGAGGATCAACCCCTTTTGTCCTCTGACTCAGCTAAAATTCTCGGGGATATGCCTCCTGAACTTTCGGCAATAATACTGGCTCCAGTAAAAAGTATTCTGGAGCCGTTTGTTTCTCTAAACCTGTTCGCAGAATCCCTACTCCTAGGTATTTCACTCACCCCGTCTGTCACTCAGAGAGCTGAGACCCCAGCTTCTGAGCATAGACCCCTTTTCGTGGAATCTGTTGTCGTTTCTGATGTCCCAGACACTCTTTCCCAAATAACCACTTCATAGGCCAGCACAGTCGTGGTTGCCCCACTTGCACTGTCTGAGTTCTCCTTTTCTCAAATCCTAGGGTTTAAAGCGAACAGTACATATTATGCTCCTTTCCAAGTGACCCCTTCTGAGATCAGCGTATCTGCTGTTGCTCCCTCAGTACCATTAAAGTTAGGGCCCTTCTTTTTGAAGGATCAGGCTTTCAAGTTTGAGACTCCCTTTATCCCTGACTTTGTAAATCTGCAGTCCCTTCTCACTGTAGTTAAAAGTTCTCCAGCAGCCGCTGAGTTAAGCTTTGCCGCTGCCAAATCTTCTGTTATAGAAGCAACCTTGCCTAGCTTACTTCTGTCTGTCCTATCTGTGATGCCTATCACCTTTACTAAAATTTCTGTTTTGCAAGGTATTTCTCCTATTAAATCTGTGATACCTGCAATTCCTTTAATCAGTTCCAAAACCCCTGTCACTAAGTCTCCCATGGAGTCTGATGCCCTCACTAGGGATTCTCAGGGACCAAATTCTGTAACAAGCAAGATGTCCCTTGTGTCTGTTGGAGAGTTTACCCCAGTTTCTCTCACGGATCATGCCACAGCCTCCGGGATGATTAAAAATGACTTTAAGTCTGGGATGCCCATTCCTGTAATAATACTGTTTCACGCTGATTCGCCCACAGTATTCGGGGTATCCACTACTGACTGTATGTCTACTACCACGAACTCAGGGGTATCGCATTTGGAACTTTCCCTTTTTTCAGAAGATCCCGTCTTTAAAATGGACTTATTTTTCTCTGTGTCTTCCTCAATACTTGGGGTACTTGCTATTGACTGTCCTGTCCCAAAACTAGGGTTACCTCTCAAAAAGGTGCCTGGAGCTACCGATGTTAAATACCCTATGTTTAAAACAGTAACAATTTGCATTGCTTCTCCCACAGTATCATGTGAGACCTGGGTACCTGGGACCTCCACTCCGAAGCCAAACTCTAGTTCTCTGTCTTCTTTCTCTGTGTTGGAGGCACTCAGCTTTAACCCCAAGACTTTTTTCCCTAAGGTTGATGCACCGCTTAACCGCCTGCCTTGTTTTTTGGATAAAATCTGTTTTCTCACCTTTCAAACAGACTCCTTACTCGCAGGTCTCTGTGCGGTGCCCAAAGTGCCCGTTCTGTATGGCAATTGGCCTCTCCCTAAGACGAAGACACCCTTACTGGACCTCGTCGCTTTACCTGAAGCGTCCGTTCCTGTTCTCTATGGGTCCATTATGGGTATAGACATGCTTATTATGTCCTTCGCCAAGGCCACAATTTCGGATTTGATTCTCTCTAAAGATCACAAACCAAAGGAAGCGGATCCTTCTTCAACTGCCAGTACCATGAGTTGCATACACACTGCTACAGACTCTCGCAAATTGCTTGGGATAGCAACCCTGCTTGGTATCAAAAGTACCGCTGCAATAGTGTGTAGTGAACCCTCCCGCCCCATTCCCTTGCTAACCACCACCCGGAATTCCTTGGAAGCTAAAGACTCTCGCAACTTCCTCCGTGCTGATTTCACCAAAGACATTGCCTTCTCTGAAGGTCCCTCTGCCATTTTTGTCCGACAATCTGTGTCCTGTGTCCCGTACTCTTGGACTATTACTATGCACCGGACACCTGGCTACTGTCCTTCTGATGTTCCCATTCCGGAGCCCTCAGGTCCCATTGTCCATGTACCAAGAACTGCAGTACCACCGCTGTCTTTCATGGCACTCGCCAATGTACATCTGGATTGTGGACCTAATTCTCGCCGGAGACACTTCAGGAACAACTCAATGTCTCCCAGACCTATGAATGGTCCTGTTCACCCAGGCTTCTCACCCACTGGTGGGGGTACTGTAAGGAATCCCAACAAACTATGGGCTTTCAACGCCACCTCTCGCCTAAGGAGGTTTAGGAACAATTCCATGTCCCCCAAATCTGTGATGGATCTTGTTCATCCGGAGGCCTCACCTGAAAGGGGGGGGTACTGTAAGGAATCCACTACTGGCTTTGACTATAGCCTTGCAGACCTGTGCAGTTGCAGGCTTCCTCTGGCAATTTATGGCACAGGTGCTACCTCTCATTGCAGCTTCTGCCCTGTGCTACTTCATTGGAGGAATTCTCACACACCCTCCTCCTGTGATTGGATCTCCGCCCTTTATATTCTAGGTGTTGGCACTGAACCAGCGCCGAGCATAACTATTCCTACCTCTATGTTACTGTCTCTGCCACAAACCACCCCAGGCCTCTCTCCTAGCGTTCTTACCTTCCAAGTTCCTGAGTATCCAGAGGCCTGGTCCTGGACGTCTGTGCTGAAGCGTTGTTGCCAGCACTGGCCTGCTGCTATCTCCTTGCAGTGGCCTACCCCAGACGTCTGTGCTGAAGCGTTGATGCCAGCACTGGTAACTGCTGCATTCCCTCCTAGCAGTGGCTACCCTTCCTGTCCTGTGGCCTGCCGCTATTCTCCTGTAGTGGCCTATCCTGGATGCCTGTGCTGAAGCGTTGATGCCAGCACTGGTAACTGCTGCATTCCCTCCTAGCAGTGGCTACCCTTCCTGTCCTGCGGCCTGCTGCTATTCTCCTGCAGTGGCCTACCCTGGACGCCTGTGCTGAAGCGTTGATGCCAGAACTGGTAACTGCTGCATTCCCTCCTAGCAGTGGCTACCCTTCCTTTCCTGCGGCTTGCTGCGATCCTCTTGCAGTGACCTGCCTTGGACTTCTGCGCTGAAGCGTTGGTTCTTCCCGACGCTGCCCTGCGGTGAACTTCATCCAGCCTGCTGTCTCCTCCTGCTGAGATCGGCGTCATGGGCCGAGGCCGCTCCTCGCGCAGAAGCCACCCCCGCACTCACGCTCCTAAGCTGAAGCGGGGATCTCCTGACTTCCTGTTGCCGAACTCCTGCTTCATTAACGACGATGCTGCCTTCTCCAATCCTGACCCTGCGATGTACGACTACGAACTGCGCACTCCGGATCAGTCTGCGTGGACTAAGGTCGGTGATTATATAACCCCACCTCAGCCCCGCGGTTCTTTCCCGGTTTGTGGCGAGCATCGGCGTAACACCTAGTCACTGCTGCACTGCAGACTAGACATAGGTTTTCCAGGCATATAGCTGGTGGCTTTTATTTACCCTGTCACAATCAGGAATAAGTTTATATAAACGTATGTTAATAACCTTTGTAAATAAACCTGTAGAACCTAAATGAACTATCTCTATGCCCCTCAGATTGTAACTTTAGCTATAGATTGAATCATTTCTAATCTAAGTCCTCCCTCCGAACTCATGGCGTGAGACCTGCATTTAAAATTGAAATTTCTGGCATTTAGGGGACTGAGAAATGTTAACCTCATGGGATACCCTGCTGCTGGGTGATCTCCGATATTTATAAGCTCAGCCCTTTATTGGGTGAGAGCAGGACAGGACCGGGCTCATGGCCTTTTTTAAAACTTGATTGTGTCCCTCTGGTGTGAGCGGTTACAGGGGGAAGGAGTTGCTATCCCTCGCAGGCCACTCCGGTCGCTCCGCGTCTCCCCCCCCCATGCGGTCATGACGTCACCACCACCTCCGGCCAATCCGCAACCCCCGCGTTGTTGCGAGGCGCCGCAAGAGAGGGGGAGGGACCGGAAGGGGAGGGAAGGCCGCCATTTTGCTTGTGTAGATTGAGCTTCTCGGAGGTGTGTCCTGCTGGCCCGCGCTTCTCCTCGGAGGATCACGCTCAACATGAAGATAGTATGAAGACAAGATGGCTGCCGCTTCAATTTTTCAGGTAGATCAGCGAGGGGAACAGCAGGGGGTTCCACACGAAGACTGCCAGATGTCGATACAGGAACGTTGTGTTTTCGACAGGGCTCGCTGGGATGATGCAGATAGATGAGCCTGGAGAGGTACTTTTTTTCGGGGGGCCTTGAGCTCGATCCACTGGGCTCATCTGGGGGTGGTCCAGCTCGGCTTATTTCTTGGCATTGGGAGGAGCGGATACGGATCCAGCGGACCCCACTGTGCTCCAGGTAGATGGTGGGACCTCACCCCTCACCGGGGAAGTATGTGGGGAGATCCGAGGGGACCCCGAGGATTGCCCCAGGCCCAGCTTGCGGAGGAATGCGTCTCCATCTTCAAATCTGCGTAAGGTATGTGCATTACCATTTTTAACTACAAGCAGGGTGAAGGGGAATAGCCAGCGGTTCTTGAAGTTATTATACCTCAGTGTTTTCGTCACTAGCCCCAGGCCTCTCCTCCTGGCCAGTGTAAATGGGGCTAGGTCTTGAAAGACCTGAAACTGGACCTCATCAAATTTAACAAACTTTTGATTTCTGGTGCGTTGGGTGATGGATTCCTTAGTTTAAAAAAAATGGAATCTGATGATAATGTCTCTGGGGGGATCCCCAGGATAGGGACGGGAGTGGGGAGCCCTATGGCATCTATTAAGGTGTCTATCTAGGGCATTTCCGTCTTGTATGAAGTGTTCTACCCAGTGGTTGATAAAGTCTTCTGGGTCTGAAAATTCCTCTGGGACCCCTCTAATGCGGAGGTTATTTCTCCTTTCTCTATTTTCGGAGTCTTCAATCTTGTCCCCCATATCTTTTACTTGGGCAGAAAGACAGGCCACTTCTGCTATGGTGTGCTGTAGGACTGTGATTGTATCATCCAATTTCACCTCCAAGGTGTTTGTTCGCTCACCTAGGGCATCTAAATATTTGCGCAGGGCCCAGAGCTCTGACTTGAAGAATCTCCTCATCTCCCCACAAAGTTCTTTTGTGTCTTTTACTCTTGCCCATTCCTGGTCTCCGGATCCATATGGAGGTCTGGTAGCTTCAACATCTGTGTCTTCGTCGCCCGTGTCAGTAGCTGTAACAGGGGGAGGCTTTTCACTGTTCTTGTCTTTTCCTTTCCCACCCGTCGCCATTGCTGTAGGTGATTTGAGAGGGGTCTTATGGAAATAACTTGCAATCGAGGTAACTCTTCTGCCTTTTCTTGTGCGAAACGGCATCCCCTGCCATTCAGATAGCTGAGGCTGCCTTTATTGCTGGGAATTGTGAGCAAATTGCCAGTATATAATCATATAATCATGCCAGCGGGCAGGAGCTCAGACTTCAAGCTTCCATGCACCACCGTCCATGGGCGTGTCTTCCTCTGCTAGTGATCTTGAAGGAAACCAGAGCAAAACTTAATATGTTCCTAACTTCAAAAGCGGAACAGACCTTAAATTTGTCCAAGCGGAAGTTTTACGAAAAAGCGGATTCCCTCCTAGAAGCCAAATTAAGAAATAGCCGTCCTTCCTACAGCTGTATAATATCCAATTAATTAGCTTATAATCAGGCACCTAGACCTCAAACACAAAAGTGATACTGGGTGAATTCCAGAATTACTATACTAAATTGTACAATGGAAAGAAAGTGGTACACGATGTTCAGTCAGAAGCTATAAGCTAGCTATCTCTGCGCCGCGACTCTCTCCTCTTTGTCTGAGGCCCAGCGGGTAGACCTGAACCAAAAAATTACCTTTGAAGAAGTCCAATTGGTAATAAAAAAATTTAAATCCTCGAAAGCCCTGGGACCAGATGAGTTCTCGAATTTATATTACAATTTTTATTGCAAATCTCTCTCCCCCATCTGCTTACACTGTTTAGCTAAATCATGGCAGGCTTAGCTTTTACAACAACTCTGCTGCAGGCTTCTATCTCTCTTAGCCACAATGAAGGGAAGACCCCTCAGCATGTGGGTTACCACCAAATATCATTAATTATAGGCTAAAGCAGAAAACATTCAGGCATTATTGAAAACCCTGCTCTCTGATTGGTTAAAATTCCAGTCATTATCCAATCAGTAATGCCCGGAATTTAGCAGCTTGCGAAGTGCAGTTTACAATGGGTTTATTTCCAGCCAATCAGCTTTCAGAACAGCTGAGACAGGGCAGGGGATTGGTTTGCATGAAGTAAAAGCTCTAAGACAGGTCAGGGAATTGGTCAGGACGTATCAGCCACGGGTTGACTCCTCTCCCTCCCGAGCTAACAGATTTTCTGAGCAGATTCGGTTGATTTGGGGGGGGGGGGATGGTGGATGGTGTCTGCAAAGAAGTAAGTGGCTGTCTGCAGTTTCTTTGTGGCTGCAGTTTGTGTGTGAGTGTGTGCTTTTGTGTTGTATATGTAGCCCTATTACCACCACCCTAAGTGAGATTGAGGTGGGTAGGCATATCTGACTACTTATCAGTGTGGTGCTGTTCCTGTTTGGCAACCAGGTGGACTGACCTTCTGCCACGGGGAACCAGGGGTATATACTTACACTCGGTGCAGCGCCTCCACTGATGAGGGATCCCAACGTGGTGGGTGTGTGCCCTCACCAGAACAACCATACAGTAAATACACACAATCTGAATAAACAGTATTTATTGAGCATGAACGATAACTTCAATGAAACTCTCTTTGCATAACATCAATACATCATATGAATAACATTGCATCACCCTGGATGTATACCATCCCCTCAGCCCACATGTCCATCATCACATCACTCTCAGTCCCTTTGATAATAATGTGCTTGGGCACTTATCCCTTGATTGTCCACAACAATAAAGAGCGTGTGAGTGTAGCGCTTCCCTGTGTGTTGGGGCCCGTTGGTGCACTTAATATATAAAAACAACAAAACAGGCAGCGCTACCCACAATAGTATGACAGAGTATATATTACCTTACTGTATGTATAAATGACCAAACATGCATAAGGGGCTGCCCAAGATACAAAAAACTGACCCCCTGGTCAGAACTATAGTATGGAAAGGGAAAGTATCCACTGGCGCCAAATAAGATATATACTGCAAAAGGATATATGAAAACCAAGCCTGTTGGCTGTAGACACGTAGCTCCTCACGTTGTGCTTAAAGAAAAAGAAAAAGCACAACACATAGCGTAATACTGTGACTATAAACGGACAACACTTAACAACATGTAACAGCTGAAAAATGAATTGGTGAAATCTCAATATTAAAACATTTAATAACAATTATAAATAATATACAGGCATACCCCGTTTTAAGTACACCCGTTTTACGTACACTCACAAGTACGTACATTTTTTTTAAATTGCACCTTACCCCCTGTGTACGTACACATGCTTCGCGAGTACGGACACCAGGGGGCAGCGTGCGCATGCTGCGGCGGTGTGCCCTCTCTTCCTCTCCCAGGCGCTTCCTTTACCCGGCTCCCCTAGCTCTTCAGTTCCCCAGCTTCCCCCTGGCTCTTCCTTTCCCCGGCTCATCCAATGCCTGGCTCTTACGAACACCCCCACCTCCCCTGGCTCTTCAGATCACCCCCCTGGCTCTTCCGATCATCCCCCCACCCCCCCTGGCCCTTCCGATCAATCCCCCACCCCCCCTGGTCCTTCCGATCACTCCCCCCACCCCCCTGTCTCTTCAGATCACCCCCCACCCGCCCTGGCTCTTCCGATCACCCCCCCACCCCCCCTGGCTCTTCCGATCACCCCCCCACCCCCCTGGCTCTTCCGATCACCCCCCCACCCCCCTGGCTCTTCCGATCACCCCCCCATCCCCCCCCAGGCTCTTCCGATCACCCCCCACCCCCCCTGGCTCTTCCGATCACCCCCCCACCCAGCCTGGCTCTTCCGATCACCCCCCCCCCCGAGCCCGCTCAGAGCCTCCGCTTACTGCCATGCTTCTGCCGCCCGCAACCTGCACGCTGCTTCAGGTAGGGGAAGAAAGGGAGGAGGGACATGGGGGGGTTGATGTGAGGGACATGGGGGGGGGGTTGATGTGAGGGACATGGGGGGGTGATGTGAGGGACATGCAGGGAGGGGGGTGATGTGAGGGACATGCAGGGAGGGGGGTGATGTGAGGGACATGCAGGGGGGAATGATGTGAGGGACATGGGGGGGTTGATGTGAGGGACATGGGGGGGGTTGATGTGAGGGACATGGGGGGGTGATGTGAGGGACATGCAGGGAGGGGGGTGATGTGAGGGACATGCAGGGAGGGGGGTGATGTGAGGGACATGCAGGGGGGGGGGTGATGTGAGGGACATGCAGGGGGGGATGATGTGAGGGACATGCAGGGGGGATGATGTGAGGGACATGCAGGGGGGGTGATGTGAGGGACATGCAGGGGGGGTGATGTGAGGGGCATGCAGGGGTGGGGATGATGTGAGGGACATGCAGGGGTGGGGATGATGTGAGGGACATGCAGGGGGGGTGATGATGTGAGGGACATGCAGGGGGGGTGATGATGTGAGGGACATGCAGGGGGGGTGATGATGTGAGGGACATGCAGGGGGGGATGATGTGAGGGACATGCAGGGGGGGATGATGTGAGGGACATGCAGGGGGGGTGATGTGAGGGGCATGCAGGGGTGGGGATGATGTGAGGGACATGCAGGGGGGGTGATGATGTGAGGGACATGCAGGGGGGGGAGGATGTGAGGGACATGCAGGGGGGGATGATGTGAGGGACATGCAGGGGGGGATGATGTGAGGGACATGCAGTGGTGGGGATGATGTGAGGGACATGCAGGGGGGGGGATGTGAGGGACATGCAGGGGGGGTGATGATGTGAGGGACATGCAGGGGGGGTATGATGTGAGGGACATGCAGGGGGGGGGTATGATGTGAGGGACATGCAGGGGGGGGTGATGTGAAGGACATGCAGGGGGGGGGGATGATGTGAGGGACATGCAGGGGGGGATGATGTGAGGGACATGCAGAGGGGGGATGATGTGAGGGACATGCAGGGGGGGATGATGTGAGGGACATGCACGGGGGGGATGATGTGAGGGACATGCAGGGGGGGATGATGTGAGGGACATGCAGTGGGGGTGATATATGGGAGACGCAGGGTGGTGATATGAGGGATGTTGGAGGAGATGTGATGATTTTACCCGTGCGGCCCGATTTTTGTATGGGGGGGGGGGGGGAATCTTTTAAAAATGTATTGAGGCGGTGTTTTTAAAAAAAAAATGTATTGAGGCGGTGGGGGTCTTTTTAAAATGTATTGGCAGGATCGGGTATTTTTATTATGTACTAGCTGAGAGACCCGGCGTTGCCGGGATGTAAATGCGTAATCGGTAGTATTATTTATAAATTGTGGAACAATAGGTGAGTATTTGTTGTAAAGGTTGGATAATAATATTGAAAAGAAAGATGGAAGAAAATGTAATACGATGTTGTATAAAAATGGTTTATTGTAACCACACCACAGTACAATGTATATTGGGCGGTGGGGGGGGGCGGTGGGGGGGGGGGCGGTGGGAAGGGGGGGGGGCCGTGTGAAGGGGGAGGGGAGGCGGTGGGAAGGGGGGGGGGGAGGCGGTGGGAAGGGGGGGGGAGGCGGTGGGAAGGGGGAGGGGAGGCGGTGGGAAGGGGGAGGGGAGGCGGTGGGAAGGGGGAGGGGAGGCGGTGGGAAGGGGGGAGGGGGGGCAGTGGACAGGAAGGGGGGCAGTGGACAGGAGGGGGGGGCAGTGGACAGGAGGGGGATGCAGTGGACAGGAGGGGGATGCAGTGGACAGGAGGGGGGGGCAGTGGACAGGAGGGGGGGCAGTGGACAGGAGGGGGGGGCAGTGGACAGGAGGGGGGGGGCAGTGGACAGGAGGGGGGGGCAGTGGACAGGAGAGGGGGGGCAGTGGACAGGAGAGGGGGGGCAGTGGACAGGAGAGGGGGGGCAGTGGACAGGAGGGGGGGCTGTGGACAGGAGAGGGGGCAGTGGACAGGAGAGGGGGGGCAGTGGACAGGAGAGGGGGGGCAGTGGACAGGAGGGGTGGGGCTGTGGACAGGAGGGGGGTGGCTGTGGACAGGAGGGGGGGGGCTGTGGACAGGAGGGGGGGGCAGTGGACAGGAGGGGGGGGGCAGTGGACAGGAGGAGGGGGGCAGTGGACAGGAGGGGGGCAGTGGACAGGAGGGGGGGCAGTGGACAGGAGGGGGGGCAGTGGACAGGAGGGGGGCAGTGGACAGGAGGGGGGGCAGTGGACAGGAGGGGGGGCAGTGTCACACACACACACACACACACACACACAGACACACACACACGCGACACCTACCTGTACTTCTGGCCGCCGCCATCTTCTCACTCGGCGCCGCGAGGAAGGAAGGGGGTCCGCCATCTTACGCGCCGCGTGGCAGCCTGTTCCCACGCCGGGGAGGGAGCTGAGTGGAGCGGGAGGGAATGGAGCGGGGGGGAATGGAGCGGGAGGGAATGGAGCGGGAGGGAATGGAGCGGGAGGGAGGTGAGTGGAGCGGGAGGGAATGTAGCGCGAGGGAGGAAGGGGGTCCGCCATCTTACGCGCCGCGTGGCAGCCTGTTCCCCCGCTGGGGAGGGAGGTGAATGTATCGGGAGGGAGTGGTGTGTAGCGGGAGGGAGTGGTGTGTAGCGGGAGGGAGTGGTGAGTGGAGCGCGAGGGAATGGAGTGGGAGGGTGGTGAGTGGAGCGGGAGGGAGTGGAGCGGGAGGGAATGGAGCGCGAGGGAGGAAGGGGGTCCGCCATCTTAGGCGCCGCGTGGCAGCCTGCCTGTTCCCCCGCCGGGGAGGGAATGGAGCGGGAGGGAGTGGTGTGTAGCGGGAGGGAGTGGTGTGTAGCGGGAGCTACACTGTGTGAGGTAGCGGGATAGGGGGAGGGACATTGGTGGCATGGTGTAGCGGGGTAGGGGGCCTCGCGGTCTGGTTGCGGTAGGGAGATGTGTGAGGTGCAGGAGATGTGAGGCGTGCTGTGCGGTTCGCGGGAGCTACACTGTGTGAGCTAGCGGGATAGGGGGAGGGACATTGGTGGCATGGTGTAGTGGAGTAGGGGGCCTTCCGGTCTGGTTGCGGTAGGGAGATGTGTGAGGTGCAGGAGATGTGAGGTGTGCTGTGCGGTTCGCGGGAGCTACACTGTGTGAGCTAGCGGGATAGGGGGAGGGACATTGGTGGCATGGTGTAGCGGGGTAGGGGGCCTCGCGGTCTGGTTGCGGTAGGGAGCTGTGTGAGGTGCAGGAGATGAGGCGTGCTGTGCGGTTCGCGGGAGCTACACTGTGTGAGGTGGCGGGATAGGGGGAGGGACATCGTTGCCATGGTGTGTGAGTGGAGGCCGCGGCCTCGCGGTCCGGTTGCGGGAGGGAGATGTGTGGCGTGGAGGGGAGGGGGGGTTTGAAGAGGCAGCCTGCAGTGTTTGGTGTTGTGTGAATGTGTGTGTGTGCTGTGTTTGTGCGTTGTGTGTAGATTCTGTACCTGATTCGGCAGTCTGTGGTAGCAGACGTGAAGGTTTTGATAGCTGTGAAGCGTGGCCCCAGAGCAGGTTGAGGATTAGAGGATTAGGTGTTGCAAAAGCAAAGCGTTCCCAAAACTCAGTGAGGGGTGGGACAGTGTGGAAGTATTAGGGCAGTGGTTCCCAAACTTTTTCGGTTCAAGGCTCCCCAAGGCAATCAGAATTTTTTCAAGGCTCCCCAAGGCGATCAGGATTTTTACGCGGCGCCCAAAGTAAAAACAAAGGTGTACATACATACATAGGTGTACAAACATACCTAACAGTTGCAGTGCGCAGTTGGTGTCTCTCTCAGACACTCTCACTCTCTCTAACTCTCTCTGACCTCACTCTCTCTCTCTCTCTGACCTCTCTCTGACCGCACTCTCTCTCTCTGACCTCACTCTCTCTCCTCACTCTCTCTCTCAGAACTCTCTCTCTCTGACCTCACACTCTCTCTCTCTGACCTCACACTCTCTCTCTCTGACCTCACACTCTCTCTCTCTCTGACCTCTGACCTCACATTCTCTCTGACCTCCCTCTCTCTCTCTCTCTCTGACCTCACACTCTCTCTGACCTCACACTCTCTCTCTCTCTGACCTCACACTCTCTCTGACCTCACATTCTCTCTGACCTCACATTCTCTCTGACCTCACATTCTCTCTGACCTCACACTCTCTCTGACCTCACTCTCTCTCTCTCTGACCTCACTCTCTCTCTCTCTGACCTCACTCTCTCTCTCTCTGACCTCACTCTCTCTCTCTCTCTGACCTCACTCTCTCTCTCTCTGACCTCACTCTCTCTCTCTGACCTCACTCTCTCTCTCTGACCTCACTCTCTCTCTCTGACCTCACTCTCTCTCTCTCTCTCTCTCTCTCTCTCTCTCTCTCTCTCTCTCTCTCTCTCTCTCTGACCTCACTCTCTCTCTCTCTGACCTCACTCTCTCTCTCTCTCTCTCTCTGACCTCACTCTCTCTCTCTCTGACCTCACTCTCTCTCTCTCTGACCTCACTTCTCTCTCTCTGACCTCACTCTCTCTCTCTCTGACCTCACTCTCTCTCTCTCTCTGACCTCACTCTCTCTCTCTCTCTCTCTCTCTGACCTCACTCTCTCTCTCTCTCTCTCTCTCTCTGACCTCACTCTCTCTCTCTCTCTGACCCCTCTCTCTCTCTCTGACCTCACTCTCTATGACCTCACTCTCTCTCTCTCTCTGACCTCACTCTCTCTCTCTCTCTGACCTCACTCTCTCTCTCTCTCTCTCTGACCTCACTCTCTCTCTCAGACACACACAAATAAATACACACATAAATACACACACACACACACAAATACACACACACACACAAATAAATACACACACACACACAAATAAATACACACAGATACACACACACTGATGCAGATACACACACACACCACAAATAAATACACACAGATACGGGGGGGTGGGGGAGGGTATGGCTGAACGGCCCGGTCCCTGCACGGGGGAGGTCAGTGCTGCGGGGGCCTGTGCCACGTGGGGGGAGGGCCGGTGTGCTGCGGGGAGGGAGGGGGGGGGGGTGACGCTGCAGTGCTGCTGGGAGACATCTGTCTCCCGGTGCTGCTCCTCCAGCGTGAGCGCCGGGCCTCCCTCTCTCAGCGTAGGCAGCTCAGCGTCGCTGAGCCGGGCTGAACAGATGCACAAAGCCCCTGCATCTGTAATCAACGCGGCTATAGTTCCTCCGGCCTGGGACATAGTAAGCGCTTAGGTGCTGCTGCTCGCTCTTGCTTGCTGCCGCTCGCTCTACCAGGAGCTTTTTGCTGTCCTGGCAGAGGAGACAGCAAGCGCGCTTGGGAGGCGGGTATCACTGTGTGTGTTTGTCACTTGGTAGCTGTGTGTGTGTGTGTGTGTATATTATATAATATTTTAAACATTTAAAAAAAAAAGACATGTGAGAATAAATTATTAACATTGTGCAACTCTGATAAATATATTCACACACACACACACACACACACATCACACACATATATATATATATATATATATATATATATATATATATATATATATATATATATATATATATATATATATATACACACACACCACACATATATACACACACACCACACATATATACATATATATATATATATATATATATATATATATATATATATATATACATATATATATATATATATATATATATATATATATATATATATATATATATATATATATATATATATATATATATATATATATATATATATATATATATATATATATATATATATATATATATATATATATATATATATATACACCACACACACACACACACACACCACACATATATACATATATACACACACACACACACACACCCTGCAGCCCGTTTTACACACACACACACACACACACACACACACACACACACACACACACACACACACACACACACACACACACACACACACACACTCTGCTGTCTGGTGGCTTTGTAGTTGCAATGCCGGGCACTGAAGTTGCAATGCCGGGCAGGCTGCAGTCCCATTGGATGGGAGCGGTCACGTGACCGCTCCTCTGCTTCCCCTCAGAGGTTTTTTTTTTTTTTTTTTTTTTTAAATGAGCTAGCAGCCCTTGTTTCCCGCTGCTGGCGGCCCTGATCGCGGCGCCCCTCTAGCCAAGCCGCGGCGCACCAGGGCGCCACGGCGCACAGTTTGGGAAACACTGTATTAGGGCATTGGTGTTGGACGCAGGCCAATGACAGGTGTGCGGGGGCGGGCATTGGACGCAGGCCAATGAGAGTCAGTGAGGGGTGGGACGCAGGCCAATGAGAGGTGTGCGGGGGCGGGCATTGGACGCAGGCCAATGAGAGTCAGTGAGGGGTGGGACGCAGGCCAATGAGAGGTGTGCGGGGGCGGGCATTGGACGCAGGCCAATGAGAGTCAGTGAGGGGTGGGACAGTGTGGCATTGGTGTTGGACGTAGGCCAATGAGAGGTGTGCGGGGGCGGGCATGGCCTGAGCCGGAGAGTGACAGGGCCAAGGTCCAATGCGATTGACCCTTGGGACGCAGACATACAGTGATTTCACAAATATATAGTAGATTGCGGGGTGGGATTACATGTATTTAGAGGGGTGGGGGGTTTTGGTATGTATTTTGTGGGGGGGATTGAGTGAGTGGGTAATTGACATAATTTTTACATAATTTTCCGTTCATCCATTTTGCATCTGCCAGCACTAGTAAGAAAAAAATCAGCTGACATTAAAGATTTTCTTTCTATAAAGCTTACTATATTTATTTTGGTTACAAATGTGTTATTTACATCAGTTATGCACGTATATGACGATTGCCGTACAGTACATGCATCGTAAAGTGGAAAAAAAGTAGTGCTTCACTTTAAGTACATTTTCACTTTACATACATGCTCCGGTCCCATTGCGTATGTTAAAGCGGGGTATGCCTGTATATTGCACATGGACATTTAATAAACAAATATTGCGATAAAAATAGAAGCACTCTGCACCGCCGACGGGGATAGTAGCAATGCCTACTCACCAGATGGAGTAAGTAAGTAGGCGGTGGATAATTTTGAGAGTATCCCCTCTCGTTTGTAAAGCTGCTCTCTGCTGGCTGGCGTCTCTGGGACCGTAAGTGTGGAGATCTTGGTACGGTGCCTTCCGCGACTCACTTGGGAAGACGCCCAGGAGGTAGTGAACAGCAACAGCTGATTCAACACGCCGTCGACATCAGCAGGCAAACCGGCTAGCAGCAAACGCAGATTCAACAGCAGCAGCTGATGCAGCACGCCGTCGGTGTCAGCGGGCTGGCTGGTCTGCTGCAAGCGCAGATGGAACTGTGCGTGGGGATACAATCTCCAAAGTGTAGAGTGCTAAAACGCCACCCTACGCGTTTCGAAAGGCTCTCTGCTTTCTTCCTCAGGGGTATATAAAATATGGAGTCCAACATAGTCCCTTAAATACAAAATCTGTGATTTACAGGGATTGATTTCACCTGCAGTCCAAAAGCACTTGCGCAATAGGTGTAATGAGGAAGTCCTTAGACATAGTAATTCGGTCACCTGCGCTTTGAAAATGTTCATATAAAGTGCTACTGCAAGTAGTTATAATCAGCTGTTACATTTAACAAACAATTGAAACATAACTTACTCATATTAACATACAACAATTAACATATATAAAAAAAAAGGGGATAATAATAAGCTTATGTGTGTGTGAATATACTCTATTCTAATGAATAATTAAAAAGGATATTTAAAACTAACCTATTCGTGACCTATTAAATTGTAAGTGAATTAATAATATATTATATATTCTAAGTGTATTGTCTAAGTGATTATATTATTAAATAATAAACTATGTGAATATTTATATATATTGATTATTAAAAGTGCTCATATTATCTTATTATACTTAAAGTTAAGTATTTGAGGAGTACTATAATATTAATATATGAACTTTATGGGCTGGATTATCTAATGGATATTCCGATCATTAACCTACCAAAAAGGATTTTAAATCAAATTCTACATTTAAGCCCATTGGGGATAGAGTACGTAATTCATAAATCCAATAGGATTCTCTTCTCCCCAATAGGCTTAAAGTATTTCCTCCTCTCCAATGTGGAGTGATACACTCGATGGCCACACATTTTAGACCCTTAGGATCTTGATTGTGCACTCGAAGAAAATGATTAGACACATTGTGTGTTACTAAACCAGTTTTAATATTATATATATGTTCATACAAACGTCTTTTAATAGCTCTAGAGGTCATACCCACATACTGCAGACCACATGGACATTCAAGCAAATAAATAACGAAAGAACTGTTGCATGTAATATGTTGCTTAATTTTATAACTTGTTTGAGATTTGTTTGAAATGAAATCAGATTTTTTGGTGCTATATTTACATGCAGTACATTTGTTACAGGGGAAATATCCCGCACAGGGTACCATTTTTCTATGCACTTAATATATACTACCTCCCTGATCAGTCCTGATCAGGAAAATCCTTTGTAGTCAGCAACTCTGCAACTTGGTCCCAGGCCGCACTGCGCTGCTCCTTGCAAAAATGATTACACCCTCTGACTCCTCCAGGGAGGGATCTCAAGCCGGAATGATCCTTTACCACAGTCTCTGCTATGGAGTCAGACACTCTTCCTGCTACATGCTTTACTGACAGTCACTGTCATGCAGAATTCCTCTTTCTCTCTGAGTATGGTGAAGGAGTCCCTGTCTTAAGACAGTCCCTATAACATACAGTTATCCCTCTACAGCGTCTCAGGGAACTAACTGGGCCCTGGGGATATACCCCTAGCCTAGTCCCTGCATGCAGAAGATCTCTTGCTGTAGATTCTGCCTGATCCCAGACTCTGGCAGCTCACCACATGCAACTGGCACTGGTGATATAACACACACTGTATAACTTAGAAAGCAACCCCCCTTCGTTCTATGAGGGGCCTTTCCTTGACACAGCCAAAGCAACTACTCTGGCTGCACTGCACACAACACTGTTGCAACTTACTATCCTGCTCAGCTAAGGTGGCAGCATCCCTCTCTTGGGTCTGTCCCTATCTGCAGCAGCTCACTGGTGACTCAGGGCTATCTGGGGCCTGGGGGGGGGGGGGTTCCCTGGTCTAGTGTTTGGGTCCCTGACCCTTCAACCTACCTCCTCCCATGTCTGCTTCCCCACCCTGACTGACTTCCTTCCTGCCAGCTTTCTAATATCCCTAACTAGATCCTCCCTGTAGGAGGACATGTGCAGAGGTACACACTGGAGACTGTTGTAAGGTGAAATCATAACAAGGCTTTATTGTGCCTGTCGCTTAAAACACAGCAAAAATCAACATCAGAGAAAAAGTGAGCCCAATAAAACTTGCTCCACTTTGGCATATATGTATCCTTCTATCTCAGCCCATTTTAACTGGGTGGCTACCCAGGCTATTCATCAGCCCAAGTCATATATATATATATATATAGTGAATAGATGAGAACAAGGCACTCCGTCAGGTAGATAAAGGTAGGTGCAAATCCTATATAAATCAAATAAGCAATACGATACCGTTTGAGCGAATATCAGAGGCAGCACTCCACAAAGTTGTCAAAAAAAGTTTTCTATTTAGTGTGACATAGTAACCAACGTTTCGGTCCTCCACACGGGTACTTTCTCACCTTGATAAAGGTCCCGTGTGGAGGACCGAAACATTGGTTACTATGTCACACTAAATACAAAACTTTTTTTGACAACTTTGGAGTGCTGCCTCTGATATTCGCTCAAACGGTGTCGTATTGCTTATATATATATATATATATATATATATATATATAAGCAATACGACTTTCCATGGACTGTTGTCTATATATATATATATATATATATATATATATATATATATATATATATAGACAACAGTCAATGGAAAGTAAAGTCTTATCTGTTTCCAGGGTTACTGCCTTTTCTCCGGATTATCAGAATCCAGGTTTAGAAGTCTTATATGTCAGCTCCAGAGATCTGTGTTCTCTTGGTCAGTCTCTCCTGGGAGACTCAAGAACCTCTACTCTGTCTCCAAAGTTCAGCTCAGGTGTGAGCAAAGGAGTCTCACTTCCTGTCTCAAAAGACAGGCTTTTCTAAGCAATCAGGCAGGTGGTGTTAGTTAATTGCTTACCAGCAGTTAACCACCACACTGCTGGATTAGAGGCACATTTGTGAACAGGGATAAGTCCCCTGTTACATACTTCCCCTGTTTGTGGGAAGCTCGGGCTTACCACGGCCAAAGCCCATCCTTCCACTCTCATTCGAGATCTTTCTGTGACTTGAATGAGAGTGGATGGAGGAAGAGAACCCTCTGTCCCACTGGGATTGGAGCCCTTTCTCCAGTTTATTTTTGTCTCCTCCCGAAGGTGCTTAAGATCAGCACTCCTCAGTCGCTCGAGGAGGACTTTTTCCAAGTAAAGTCTTTTTACCGAGTGCGCGGTCATGAGATTTCCGTTGCGCCGGGCACTCCTCTTTTTGTAGACAAACTGTATGGCAACAGTTGTAGAGCATTTAGGACTAGCCCTTCGAGTTTTCCGCTCCTGAAGTGGTCTTTCTGCACCTCCCCCACACAACGGAGTCGCCAGTTCAGCTTCTTTGGGACTGAGTTGCACCTCCACCTCCCTTTCCAGAGAACGTCCTATCTTTTCGGCTTCCTCAGCTAAGGATTCTTTTGGCTTTGATTCTGCACTCCTACCTCTGTTTGTTGCCTTTTGGGCAGCTGTAGGTTTGGATAGTGCTTTCTTAGGTGGCTCAAACTTCGTAATCTTGTTTTGAAGGTGCGTGGAGTCCCCAACTCTCACTGTACCCTGTCCTCACGGGCATTAGTTACTGTGGGATACCGGTGCTTGGGCAGAGCCCATACCTTTTTCCGTATTGGAGGAATCTGTAAGTTACTGGTCTGCAGAGTCTCAACCTGTTTGAGTGCGTCTTGCAAGTCTCTTCTCAGGGAATTTATCTGCGCACTTTGTTTTCTCTGAGTCTGTATCAGTGTCTCCTTCATATTCTGGAGCTCTGTAATTTTTGTTGTTAAGGTTGCCGCTGCGTCTGTTTTCTCCTTGGTGTACTGACTCAAGTGTCTCTGTCTCCCCAGCTCTTGCTCCAGTTTCTGAGCCTTCTCATGCTCCCTCTCATACAGAGTCAATTGGTATCGAAGCTCCGCCTCCAACGATGCTCTGGTGACATGCAGCGTGGCCTTTAGCTCCTCATACTGCTCTGTGGTGACATGCTGGGTATTCAGACGTTCCTGCAGCGCTTGTACCTCTTTAGCAGCCTGCAGCTTTTCTTCCTGCAGTGTTTGCTGCTTCTCCTCAGCATACTGGAGGTGCGTACGCAGACCTTGCAGTTGGTTCTGCAGTCGGTGCTCTGCTTCAAACATTTCCTTGACGTGTTCTGTCAACTCAGAATTTTCTCTTTTTAATCTTGAATTTTCTCCTTTTTCAGTCTCTGTACTATTCAGGGCCTCTTTGCAGTCCTCCTTCCATTTACGCACATCTGCTTTGAGAATGACATTCTCCTGGCGTGAGACTTCCTTCTCTAGGTTGAGGGTCTGAAGATCCTTCTGAGAGACTTTGAGATCTGTATCAAGATTGACAATAATTTCTTTAGATATGTCCAGCTCCTCAGTGAGACTGTGTAGTTCCTTTCTGGAAACTTCCAGATCTGTGCGGCAGCTGTTGGTCTCATGATGTGAGGCATCCAGTGCTCTGCGGAGTGTCTGAAACTCTTTCTGAGATACGTCCACCTCTGTCCGGACATTGTTGACCTCCTGTTGTGAGGCATTCAGCTCTACGCGAAGAGTGTGAACCTCTCGCTGAAAGACTGTCATCTGCTTTAGTGCCTCCTCATACTTCCGCTTCAGCTTAGTCATCATTTTATCAGATTGGCTCTGCTTTTCATCCATGGCGGAAATAGTAGCATTTGCAGTATCTTTCTCAGTCTTGAGATCGTCCAATTCTGTCCTGGCTGCAGAGTACATTGCGAGCACATGTTCCTGTAGCTTCACGTTATTTTTCAGTAGCTCCGCGTAACCATCTTTCTTTTGTTTCAATTGTTCACGGAGTATATCACAGTCACGCCTGGCATTTTTCAGGGCATTCTCAGGGCTGGTCAAGGGATCGTCACTCACTGGTTCTGGCTCCGCTTCCCTGGGATGGTTGGTTGAGGGTTCCTCACTGTTGGCACCGGAAAGACACTTCTTTGGGGTACACGACTTCTGCCTTGGGCCCTCTGAATATTCGGTTAACCGCAGGACGAATTCTCCATTTTCTTTAGGCTGCAGGGCAACTCGGCCCCACTTTTCCTCCACAGGATCTGCAGACGTGTCTGTTCCTTCCACGGTAAGTGAAGAACCGCTTTTCTTTTTCCGCCTTTTTGATTTGGATGACACCGTCCCTTCAGGGATACTGGGGTCTCCATATTCATTTGAAGTTTTAGCAGCGTCACTGGATCCACCCAGCTTTTCTTGCAACTGTAACAGCTGACGGAAATATTCGATGATCCACTGCTCCCGCTCTTTCTCCTGCTGATCATATTCATCATCAAAGGGAGCGGTCTTTTCGGTTCGTGCCGAGTTCAGGCACCACCACCATTCTTGGGGTGTTTTGTGGGTGTGACTCGGTTCGGGTTCCCCGTAAGAGATGTTTTCCTCTTTCTTGCACTGGAAGGGCCACTCTTCCGTGGGGTAGGGTTTATTACAGGAACGCTGCATCTTGTCCTCCATTTTTAGGCTATCAGGTGTAACTTTCTTCCTGACCTCAGGAGGCGCAATTGCAGCTGTTGCCACTGTATTTGCTAGAACCCCCAATTGTGGTAGTCCTACAGGTGGGCATATTTTGCTTGTAGAGGTCGTAGCTCTCACAGGCATCTCTGTAGACTTTTCTTTCTTGGGTAAGTTTTACAATATCAGCAGTACTGTGCATGCATTTTCTCTTATCAGGTATACAAGATGTGCAGTTGCTAGGTAAAAACATCTATTTGCTTTACACCATTTACTTGCTAGGTGCAATCTCTCTGCTTCAACCAAATAATGTGGTTTTCTGCTTGAGTTCAGTAATTTTCGGTCTCATCTTTGGGTATTGTAGCATTCCCACTCCACACTTTGGGTGTCTGTTTTGCTCCCAAGATACATAAGCAAACTTTTTTACCTGCAGAAAAAAAAACATTCTTTGCAGTGGAATATTTCTTTCACTCCCGGCAGGGTAACTCAACACTCAGCAATTGGCTTTGAAATACCTTTTACACAGTTCAGCAATCCCTTTTTCCCCTGTAGGGCAATTTTACACTCAGCATTTGTTTGCTAAAAATTCCCCTGCTTCAGCACAGTCTTGTATCAGTTTTCACACTTTTCTGCATATACTCCATTCACAGCTGGTTGCCCTATGCGGTGTGGCAACCTTTATTTGCAAAATCAGTACCGCTCGTGGGTCACCATCTGTATTCACTGCTTCAGCAAAATTTTTGAAAACAACAAACAACAAACACCTATCCCTTTTTAAGGGCTGACTCACTTCTTGAACCCTGACTATGGCTAGAAGGCAAAACCCTATTTCAATGACCATATTACACTTTGTGATAGGCAAATAAGGTTTAGCTGCTTCAGCAGTCTCTCTCCTCTTGGGATTGGGGAAAAGAGTCCATCGGTTTTGTAGGTTTCAGTGCAGTGTAAGTTTCCTGCCTGGATGTGTATCCCTTTAATTCTTATCTCTGCTGCAGGTGAATCTTTGTTTTTGTTGCTCAGGTTTGTTTACAAGACTGTATGCAGGCAAAAGTACAAAAAAAAATTCCACAGGCAATCTCCAGCCCTTTAAACTTCAAAGGGCTCCTTTCATCCCACTTCAGACACCATATGTAGGAGGACATGTGCAGAGGTACACAATGGAGACTGTTGTAAGGTGAAATAATAACAAGGCTTTATTGTGCCTGTCGCTTAAAACACAGCAAAAATCATTTTTTATTGTAGCTGCAGTGTGCGTGTGTGTGTGTGTTGTGCTGTTGTTGTATGTGTAGCAGCAGTTTGTGTGTGTTTAGAGCTCCAGTGTGTGTGTGTGTGTGTGTGTGCATGTGTGTGTGTCAGTGGCAGCAGCAGTGTTTATGGGTGTAGCATGTGTGTGTAGAGCTGCTGTAATTTGTGTGTGTAGGGCGACTTTGTTGTGTGTGTAGAGCTGCTGTGTTGTGTGTGTAGAGATGCTGTGTTGTGTGTGAAGAGGTGCTGTGTTGTGTGTGTAGAAGTGCTGTGTTGTGTATGTGTAGAGGTGCTGTGTTGTGTGTGTAGAGGTGCTGTGTTTTGTGTGTATAGGTGCTGTGTTGTGAGTGTAGAGGAGGTGCTGTGTTGTGTATCTAGAGCTCCAGTATGTGTGTGTAGAGGTGCTGTGTTGTGAGTGTAGAGGAGGTGCTGTGTTGTGCTTGTGTGTGTAGAGGTGCTGTGTTGTGTGTGGTGTGCTGTTGTGTGTGTGTGTGTGTAGCAGCAGTTTGTGTGTGTTGAGCTGCTGTGTGTGTGTGGTTGTGTGTGTACACAGAGGGGGCGGCAGCGTGTGGATATAGATAGCTGCAGTGTAAGCGTATATAGAGGTGGTTTCATGTATTTACCATTTTATTTTAATAAAAAAATCTATTTAGCTATACAAAATATCGATTATTTATGAAATAAGCCTACATTTAACCTATAAGTAATGATCCCCTCAGAATATGGCATTATTGGCCAGTAATGCCCTGTTCTTCAAGGATTATTACTTAATTAACACAGATATTAAAATTTTCTCCAAGATCCTTGCCAATAGGTTAATAAAGATTCTCTCTTTTTTGGTTCAAGTCGATCAGGTTGATTTTGTACCTGGCAGGCAGGAACAATGTAAGAAGAATTATTGGCCTTTACCGCCTTGGCGGGACAGAGCAATGTTCCCTAAATGTTACTCAGCCTTGATGCAGAGAAGGCCTTTGACCAAATTTAACAAAAAAATGGTTCCGGGCGCTTCTAATAGTGAACTAATTACAATGGTAAAAGTGATATAAAAGTGATATATAAATGTGAATTACAAGAAAATATACAAATATATATAGTGAATAAAAAAATCCTTCACCAAATGTGAAAAAATATATAAACAGCAGCTCTACACCCTTAAAGGACTGTCCAGGTCCAAAGTTCTTGCGATGTCTTCCAGGTGGGGGGAGCGCTCAATTCTTGAGATACTGTAATATGCAGGGAAAAAATACCCTCGGAAGGTACACTCAACATTTATGTACCCATCGAGCCCACCAGATACACAGATCTATATCACCATTATCAGAGGGCTTCCATTATACAAGGGCTCCAGTCAGAGAGAGAAGGGTCTCTGACACGTATGTTACCTATCCATTTATTGTGAGTGAGACCTATTGAGAGATTACTGTTTGCACATATTATTTATATGGTCTGCACTATTATTTCTTCCACTTTTTTCCCTGCATATTATCTCAAGAATTGAGCGCGCCCCCCACCTGGAAGACATCGCTTTGACCAAATTGACTGGTTGTACATGAAGGAAACGGTGAAAGCCTTTGGTTTCTCAGCATCTTCCTTAAGGAAATTCGGTCCGTCTATTCAAACCCCACAGCAAAAGTTGTGAGCCAGGGCTTCCCCTAATCCCAATTCCAGATCAAAAGTTTTACGAGGCAGGGGTGTCCCTTATCCCCACTTTCTTTGAGGTTTGCATGGAACCCATTGCTGTGCATATCCTTCAGAATCTTACTGTCACAGGGTTGGTTGCAGGGTGTAATTCCTACAAATTGGCACTTTTTGCTGACGATATCATTGTAACTATTTCAAATCCCCTAACAGTCCAGCAAAACCTGTTCAATAAACTCTCATCATTCATTAAACTATCTGGTTTCATCATCAATAATAGTAAAACGGAGGCTTTAAATATCAATCTACGGATAGAGACAATCAAATTAATTGAACTCAACTTTGATTTTAAATGGCAGCAATTTCTTTGAGATACATCTGAGTGTTCTTAACCAAAGACTACAACTCACTCTACCAGGCTAATTATCCAAAATTGTTGAAAGTATTAAAAGCCGATCTCCTGGTATGGACTACGTTTAATATTTCTTGGATGAGTAAAGTCCAATCAGTAAAGATGAACCTGATGCCCAGGTTACTTTACCTCTTACAGGCTCTCCCTATACCGATTGTGATCTCTAACAATATCAAGCTCCAAGCTATGGTCTGAAAATGTATTTATGATAATGAGACTGTGACAGTGAGGGGATAAGGGTTTAAAATGTATATATGCTTTTGCACGGTAATGAGCTGAGACTTCCAGGTCAAGGGTTCCGAGAGACCATGTTGCTACCAAGCGTGGTGCCAGCAAGTCTACTCGGGTCCTGCACATGAAAGTCTCAGAGGATGACAAAGTTTTGGAGACCATTTGGGCAGGAGATTTAGACCGAGTACCCACGTCCTGGGATGAATGGCAAGTCCTCGGTCTAACATTTGCTTCCCAGACCATGAGGTGCTTAAGTCCGCAGGTGGTTTCTGAATACAAAGTGACTGAAGTGCCAGGTTGTCTGATTCAGAAGAACCGCTTGCACGGCTTCAGAAGACTGGCAGCCCTCTGACTGGCTGGTAGGAATTTTCCCACACTCGGATTGGCTGTAGTATTTCATGAATGAACTCTGGAATAATATAAGAATCTCTCAGCCAATCTGTTCGTGAGATTCTGAGCGCCAGAACAGCAGCGGCAAATTTCATTATCCAAAAAGCTGCTCTTAGAGAAATAGCAGCGAGCCGGCTTCAGATATGTCCCAACTTTTGCAGCCAAGTTCTTAGAATTGAACGTAGCTGTCACAGCAAGGTCTGCAAGACGAAAATAGTTCCAGGACGTTTGGAGCTAACTTCCGGTCAAGGGATTTCAGCATCTCCGAAATAAGAGAGCGGTGGCATCAGGAGCTTCATGCTGATTTGAGTTCCAGGACATTTCGGGACAAGTCCCAGTCAACCAAAAACATTGTTTTATGTTCTATAGAAGCTAGGAAAGTCTAGTTTTGTTTCCCAGACCCCCAGTAAAAGTGTATTTCTAATTTTGTTTGTATCCCATTGTGTTTACGCCTATTTTAAGTGAATAAATGACAATTTATTTTACTAAATTGTTTTGCTCAGTGAATGATCCCAGTAAAAGGTGTAAATTACCTGGTCTCCCATGACAGAGGCCCAGACTGAATCGCAGGTTACTGCCAGATCCACTAGAGCAGGCGGTCTAGTGATCCCCTGCCTTTTCTCATACTACAGAGCCGCCCACACAAGCCAATGGGAAGCCTGGAATGCTAGTCCATCACTCAGGCAGTTGGTTGCTTTGGAGGAGTACCAGCTTCATCCAAGCACTACAAAAAATATTCTTTGGCTTCCTACTTGGGCCGATCTGTTGAATCACCCTATCTTCCCAATGATCTCCCACTCTCTCAGACTTTGGTACAAGCTAAAGTTTAAGTACTGATGATTCCAAATTTTGAGAACAAAGACTTCTCTCCGGGCCAGTCTTAACAAGTTTTTGCAATCTGGCGGAAAGCAAATATCAGCAGACTATTTGATATTAACCACAACCTTGAAGTGCCCATTGATAAACTGGTAAAAGACAGAAGAATTCCGTCAGGGGAGATCTTTCGTTATTTCCAAATTATAGCTTGTTATGCATAGGTCATGCCCATTAACCCTGTTACATTGTTTGAAAAACTCTGCCTGAGGGTGTACTCCCACCAGAGGCTTATCTCAGAGTTGCATGAGCAATTCTCTCTGTTGACTCAGGGACCCAGGAAAAACTCAGGTTTATGAGGAAATGGGAAATGGAACTAGGCGAGGACCTTGAGGGTGAAGATTGGGAGGAAATCTTTGAATCAGTAGCTAGAAGCTCAATATGTTCAACAGTCTGAGAAAATGTTTACAAAGTTATGACACGATTGTATAACACCTCTAAATATGTACCAGGCTATTCCCCTTTGTGCCCTAAGGAATGTGGTAGAGTTGCCTCTTTACTACATACAGCTACCGGTTTTCGACCACTTGCCTTGAGAATTCTGCACTTAAATCCATCCCACGCTGGGAAATTACATCAGCCAGACTTATGGCCCATCAGATTAACACAGTGGGGTTCCCTGCATTTGAATGAGACTCATGCTGTGTAAATCCTTCTGGGCTGTGAGTTCCATTCAAATGCAGGGACCACCTCTGTTTAAAGCTGCAGTTCTTTTTTTTTTTTTTTTACTTCAATAGTTTAATGGGGGCAATCTCTAATTACGTAAAGAACTGCATAGCTGCTAGTGAATTCGTTCTCCATGTATTGATCGGCGAAATTTGGCGCCATCTTTAGATATGGGGAATGTATTTCAGCACGAACTGCTCTTTCACCATCAGATCATGGAGTGCCTTAAATGTGGTCACCTCACACCCGGTGATCCATCGTTTAGACTGGTGCTCCAGCCTGGACATGAACTCGAGTTGCGTGACCTGGGACCTCTGACTTCACGATGACAAGCGAGATCTCAATTGGATGGGTGCGCGAGCAGTCAGGAACTGGAGCATATCGACTCATTCATCAGCAGTAGCCTCATTGCCTAGGTTGTTCAGCGCATGCCAGATGTATGCTGGCATGCCCACCACCTCTGCAGGTCCCCCGACAGAGCCTTCACCAACTCATCACCAGAGTTGGCAGGCGATTGTTGTACTACATAGGTGCCCGGAACTACCTCAGGGCTGGCCAGTGCTTCAGCTCTAACCACTGAGCATTGCGCCTCATACAATACCAGGTCGGTGATCAGCTGTTTCCTGTCTCAGTTCCCAGTAAGAACTCAGCACTCCTCACACCGGAGTGCGATCCGGTCCTTGGTCCAGGACCAATACTTGGCTGACATCCTTGTAGTCTTGTCTGTACGTTGACTATTGAAAAGTAGAGCAAAGGAGCACTGCTGACAATAGTTATCCTGACGGAAAAAATCCTGAAGGAAAAAATCCTGAAGGAAAAAATCACGGGCAAAACTCCAAAAGTAAAACTGAGAGTATTATTTCATGAGCTCACACGGACATGAACACAGCCAACGCACCTAATATATATGATTATATAATACTGGTATATGACCTTATGGATTCATTATAATGTTCCTATCTTCATTCATTTCTTCAATTCTATGATGATTATGTGTACACACTTATATTGAGCGTCAGTCTTCACCTTACTCTACACTGTACGTTGACAAAGCTACAGTGACTGGTAAGGGTATGTGTCCGGGTACTGTACGGGGGTAACTCTGAGTTCTGTGGTCTTCAAAATGGAGACCTCACTCAGGACAGATATTCCCTGAAGAATATCAGTGTTGACCCGGGCAATCCCATCGCTGCCAGCAGAAAATTGCCTTTTGTGGGAGACCAGGACTAATACCAGGGATCAACTTGCCAGACAGAAACACAAGAGTTTATCAAATCAATTTATTGGAAAAAGGAATATCCACAACCATGCATACTGTATAAACAGACAACACATATCCAACCAGGGAAAACTGGGGATACCCTGCAGACCTAGTTGCAGGGACCGTCTTGCAGAGATTTCCCCTGTCGTTCTTCCTGAACAGTGCCTCTAGGGACTGGTTTTCAGTCCTGGGACCAGCAATGGAGCTCTGAGTGTGCAGCTGAAATTCACCAGCAGAGCTGGAGCTCACTGGGGCTCTCACTCCCACCTTTTTATACACTAATCCATGACATTGCAAAATTCAGGGTCAGGCCTAGCCCCAGCCCCTGATTGGTGGGTTGAAATGCAACATAACAGTAGTTACATGAAAAATGTTACAGGGAAAGGTCACAGACAGTTTTTGCAACATTTCTCCTGAAACCAAAACTAACCCCTGGTCCCTGAAGTGCAGGAACCAGACTAAAACATAATACATGGATATACATAGACATAATACAACTGTATAATTGACAGGATGGGGTAATGCAGGGCTTGACCTTAATTAAACTCAGCCACATTTACCCCTACCATCACACCACATATTAATAATCTATGTATATACAGGGACGTGCAGTGCAGGTGCTGTATATTAATGACTGCGTACACACAGGGACATGCAGTGAATTTTATATAATTACTGTGTATATACAGGGACGTGCAATGCTCATGCTGTGTATTGATACTGTGTGTATACACATGGATGTGCAGCATGGGTGCTATATTTTGATACTGTGTATACACAGTGAGGTTCAATGCATGTACTATATACAGTATGTAGTAGTATACACAGTGCTGGTGTTGTATATTAATACTCTGTGTATACAGGTGACATGCATTGAGGGTGCATTACTTCTAAAATAGCACTGCTTAGTAAATTTGGGACCTGCAGAGCAATGTGCTGCTGGCCAATGAAGTGATTATTCATTTGTAAGGACGAGGAAGCCAATAATAAAAAGCGCCCTTTCATGCCCTTTCATTCCAATGACTACTAATACTGCAACACTGTCTTTAATATAGAATAAGGTGTTAAAGTTTGGGGATCTATAGTCTGTGCAGGATCCACATTGTGAGTTTCATCTGTTGAACAGAATATACAGTGCTGTGTATTGATGCTGTGTATTCAGAGGAATATGCAGTGCAGGGTCGGTATATTAAAACTGTGTATACATATAGAAATGCAGTGCTGGTGCTGTATATATTAATACTGTTTAAACACGTGGATGTGCAGTGTGGGGGATGTATATTAATACTTTGTATACACAGGGACATGCAGTGCGTGTTCCGTATAATAATGCTTTGTGTATACATGAGGGCATACACGGGGCTCCATAATAATAAACTGAACTGTGCAGTGCAGGGTGCTGTATACTATTACTCTGTGTAACTGGGACACGTTGTGCGGGGTGCTGTATATTAATACTCTATCTATACACAGGAACGTGAAGTGTGGGTTGCTGTTTTGCAATGGTGGCAATGAGGAACCCTTTGATGCTGGACTTTACGTTACATCTTTGAATTGTAAAACAATCATTTCTCCCAGGGGAATTGTGGAAAACGGGACCAGGTGTGGAGACGACAAAGTGAGTTCAAGGAGATCAGATTGTAATCTCTTATGGTGCCCTAATAATCACTAAGGAATCAGTGTAATGTGCTCCAGTAGTATAATGAGGTCTGGTAATATAACGCGGCCAGGGACCTGGTAGTGCACACATAGCTGTACACAAAATGGTACAAACACAATTCATTTTTACCACAATACATGTGGTGCATTTGATTGCCCCGGATTTGCACCACGTTTGTTGCGATACATATACCACCTGGTACTTATTTTTGGTGCCTAATGATCTGAGAGAGACTTCAGCGAGATCCTCCCACTTCAAGGACAGGGCTAAAACTACAAGAACTCTACCTCTCCACATGTGAACAGCTCCTACCAAAAGTAATCTTAACCCCTTCATAGCCACATAAGCCTCTATTACGGTGGTTGTATCCCCACATTTACCTGAAATATGCAGGGCAAATTGCCAGCGCATCTGTACATTCCAGAGCAATCTACTATGGTATCTATCTTCCAAAAGCAATGTGCCTCTGTGACATGCAAAGCAATGCACTTCTGTATCTTGTAGAGAAATGCGCTTCTGTATCTGGCAGAGAAATGTGCTTCTGTATCTTTCAGAACAATGTGATTCTCCATCTTGTTGAGTAATGCATCCCTCTATTTTGTAGAGCAGCATGCCCACTATATAGCAGAGCAATGCCATACTGTATATCTTGCATAGCAATGTGCTGCTTCCGTAGCCTAAAAGTGATATCCTTGTCTGTATTCTAAGACTTATATTTCCATCGCTCCCTTTTCAGATCTGCAAAAACAGGCAATGCATGGACATCGACAGTGCTTACAGATCATCAGGCTGTTCCGCCAAGTGCAAAGGACACGCGGTGAGCTCCTGCTTAGCATATGTGCGGGGGAGGAATGGAGGGATGAAGTGCAATGGTTAAATAGCAGACAATAAAATAGTGGTGTTGTTGAACAAAAGTCCTCCTTGGTGCTGGTCCTCAAAGTGATCTTGTGAATAATGATAAGGAAAAATAAAAAATAAAAATAACTGTATCAGTGCTCAATTGTGAAAATGTCACACAGTGGTAGTGCAGTGAAAACAATGTGTATAGTTTAAGCCTTATATAGATGTGATTACACTGTCACGACTGTGCTCGCCACAAACCTGGGTCGGACGGCGTGGCTGAGGTGGGGTTGTAAAAGCACCGACCTGAGACCGCGCAGGCTGATCCAGATTACGCAGTTCGTAGTCGTACGTAGCAGGATCAGGATAGGAGAAGACAGCATCATCGGTGGACACGCCAGGGTCAGGACTGGAGACATCAGGGTAAACGTTGTTCAAGCAGGAGTTCGGCAACAGGTAGTCAGGAGAGCCCCGCTTCAGCTTAGGAGTGCGGGAGTGGCCTCTGCGCGTGCGGCGACCATGGCCCATGGTACTGGTCTCAGGAGGTGGTAGACAGACCAGAGTAGCACACCGCCTAGCTGCACTGGTAAACCAGTGCTTCAGCGCAAGAGTCCTGAGCGGGCTGGGGAATCCTCCGATTCAGCGCAGGAACCAGGACACGGCCTCTCTAGATTAAGGAAAGAGTAGGCCCCAGGAACCAGGAAGCTGAAGATACTCAGGGAAACCTCCGCTTCAGTGCAGGAAACCAGGAACAGACCGCTGCATGAATATAGCAGCCGGTCACAGGAAACAAGGAGCTGAAGTAACAAGGAGAGTACTCAGCTTCAGCACAGGAAACAGGAACTGACCGCTGCATGAGACTAGCAGCCGGTCACAGGAACCAGGGAGCTGAAGACAACAAGGAGAGTACTCCGCTTCAGCACAGGAACAGACCGCTGCGTGACACTAGCAGCCGGTCTCAGGAACCAAGGAGACAGACAAGACAAGGCTTATGGCAGAACACAGAGACATCCAGGAAGGACTATGCTCGGCAGGGAGCATTATGGGAAGGCAATACTTAAAGGTCCGTGAACCAATGGCAGAAGGGGCGTGTGGCAGCATTACTTTGGTGAGTGAATCCAGGCTGCAGCAAACATCAGGAGAAGTGCTCCAGGACCGCACAAGTCTGCAAGGTAAGGCAAACAGTAAACCGAGGAGCGGATTCCTTACAGTACCCCCCTCTTCACGTGAGACCTCCGGGCGAACAAGACCACTCATAGAGTTGGGGGACCAGGAGTTGTTCCTGAACCGTCTAGGATTGGTGTTAGAGTCATGGTTCAGAGACTCGTGGTCACTCCTTTGTGTACCCCCACCCCCCGGATAGAACTGCGGCCAGCTAGGGCCATCCATGGGTCTCGTGGACATCGAGTTGTTAGTAAAGTTTTTTAGGCGGAAAGGGGATCCGTAAACGAGCAGTTCCTTGGTGAGTACTGTTCTAGGATATGAGAGTGGTGGTAGAGATATCATTGGTACCTGGCTTGCCCCGCGAAATGGCTTGGGAATCCAAGGCTGTGAAGAACCAGAGGGTTCCGGAGCAGAAACGGCAGAAGAACCCCCACTGGGAGCCCAGTCTTTTGTAATGGGACCAGAATTTAGGATAAGCGTCCTTGATAGTTGTTCGAATATACCCGGGCGACCTTCGGGACAGAAAAAGTCTTGGCTGACCTCTGCATGTAGGAATTTGAGAGGGACTTCTCCTCCAGAGGTCTCCCAGGTAGTGGTCAGCGAGGGTATAGGGTGGGTGGGAGCATTTCCCGGTATTGGTATGGAAGGTGACAAGGCAAGCAGTAAACCAGACATAGAGACCGAAATCTTGGGATACGTACAGAGTATTTCCAACTCAAAGGAAATAACAGGGGCAACAGAAGGCTCCGAGGGGGAAAAACATCGTTTCACAGAGGCAGAGAAGCACTCAGCAGTGGAGCTCTCAAATACTGGGGAACCCTCAGTGGGAGATAGTATTGTCTGGGGAGTAGGAATAGGCTTTGGGGCTCTAATATTAGAAACTTGAGAATCAGGCAGAGCAAGGGTACCGATAGGAGAACTAGCGTCAGGAGCTGGTGCCTGGAAATCAGTGACTGGTAATGGGAGAGTAATGATGGTAGTTAAAGAGACAATAAGCGGTAAGTTGGAACCGTGGAAACTCTTAATAGCAGAAACCTTTGAAGTAAAAGGAGTCTTATCCAAAACTGCAAGGGCCCTAACAACAGGGGTGCTTGTCATGACAAAAACAGATTTAGGCGTGTTTACTAGTGCAAAAATTCTGATAACGGGACTCCTAGCCAATGGTGAGGGTGTCAGGGTTTGATTAGTGAGAACATCAGATATAGTGATAAGTGACTTAGAATCAATCACTGAGGTTCTAGGTTTGCTGGACATGTGTGAGAAAGTACCCTTTAAGACAGGAATTTAAATTTTTACCCCGAGTAACCCAACGGTTGCTGGAGCACGTTTAGCTGCAGTGCTGAGGGACTGAGGTTTAGCAAGAGCAGTAAAACTAAATAGCTCAGATTTAAACACCAGGACTTGTAATATATGCAGGGTGGTCTCAGACTGTACTAAGGGGGTAACAACCGATATGCTGATCCCTGGAGGGTTTGCATGGGCAGAGAAATCAGGGGAACTAACAGCAAGGACGACCTCTATAGAAAGAGATTCTGAATCTGAAGGGAGGTTTTTACCTCTCCGAGTATCAGGGCCGACAAGGCAAATTTCAGAGAGAGGGGAAACTGTGTGCAGGCTTCTAGCTAGCACATATGAAAAAGCGTCGCTTTTAAGTGAAAACAGTGTGTCAGCAAACCCTCCTTGGAACACCACATGAACCCCAGGAGGGGCATACTGACCACTGTACGGTTTTAACCCTAAGCTTTGAGAAGAGGAGAACACAGACAGTACACGGGGGGTAATCATAACTGTACTGGTCTCTGAAGTGGGTATTTGGTAAGGAGTGTCTGGGAAACCAGAAATGACTGCAGATTCCACGACGTGGGGACTATGTGCTGAAGCAGGGATCATCGCTCTCTGGGTGACGGACTGGTTCAGCGAAGTACCTGGAAATGGGAACTCTGCGACCAAGCTTAGGGAAAAACTTGGTAACTGAATACATTTAACTGGAATCAGAACTTTAGCCGAAGTTTCAGGGGGCACAGCAGCTGAAACTTGAGCTGAAGCAGGGGTTTTATAGCAAAAACTAACTAAGGATTCAGCAACCTTGGGGAAGTCATTTAATGCAACCTCTGCTATAGGACTTGGGGACACATTCTCTGAGGCTAGAACGAAGGCATTAGCTGGGAGGCAGCAAGAATTTACAGGAGTTAAAGTAGATAATACCTGAGAGTAGAACATAGAGAGTTTTTCCTCTGTAATAGGTGAGACAAGGGATTCTTCCTCTGGAGCTAGGGACGTGACCATGGCTGGCGGAGAACAGGGGGTTACCAAAGGGGACTCAGAGAGCTGCCCCACAGGGTTTAATACAGGAATAACCCTGGGAACAGAACTTAGAAATTCAAACTGAGTACGTGGAGGTAGAAGGGATTTGTTCCCTGACAGGGAAGGCATGCAGAACTGCCTAGCAGGGGTTAAAGCAGGAAAAACTTCGAGGGCTGAAAAGGGAGATTCAGAGTTAGGAATAGAGGGAAAAAGGGACTTGTTCTCGGATACTAGAGCCTTAGTGTTGGCTAGAGAAATATACGTATACTCCAGGGGAACCTCACAGGACTGATCAGCAGGGGTTAACGTAGACGTATCATTGGTGTCAGAGTACCCGGGTGTACCATCAGGGCTAGAGACCGTGGCAGCTTCTATGTTAGGGGGCAGTGATAGTGGGTCAGTTTGGTCATTTCCTGGAGAGGGAGATACGTCCCCAGGTTTAGCGACAGGACTGGCAGCACAGGTGGACTGCCAAGCGGCAGCGTAGCTGGCGAGGAGAGGGTCCTGTTCCTTTATGCAAATGTCCAAAGTCAGGGAAAGTACATGGAGTGTGTCTTGAGCATGAACCACCATGAATAGAGGGTCCTGTTGTACTAGGTGAATGTCCAATGATAAGGCCAAGTCAAGGAGTGCATTTCGGGCGTTGGCAAGTTTGATAGGATGCACATTATCCCAGGTTAAAGGGGAACCAGAGGAGCAAACACAATCGGCCAGAGACTGTTTTAAGTCCTTGAGGCAATAAGCCTTACTAATGAGATCGTTACGGCATTGTCTTTGCAACGGGGTTAAACCTTCATACATAATCTGATCTTCAATCAGGGGTAGTATTTCACACAGATATTGGTTTTCAAACTGGGACTGGTCTACAGGCCGGGACAGGATTTCAGACAGAAACATACCAACCCTCACCACAGGGCGGTCCGAGTTTGTGGGGCCGAGCATACTGTCACGACTGTGCTCGCCACAAACCTGGGTCGGACCACGTGGCTGAGGTGGGGTTGTAAAAGCACCGACCTGAGACCGCGCAGGCTGATCCGGATTGCGCAGTTCGTAGTCGTATGTAGCAGGATCAGGATAGGAGAAGACAGCATCGTCGGTGGACACGCCAGGGTCAGGACTGGAGACATCAGGGTAAACGTTGTTCAAGCAGGAGTTCGGCAACAGGTAGTCAGGAGAGCCCCGCTTCAGCTTAGGAGTGCGGGAGTGGCCTCTGCGCGTGCGGCAACCATGGCCCATGGTACTGGTCTCAGGAGGTGGTAGACAGACCAGAGTAGCACACCGCCTAGCTGCACTGGTAAACCAGTGCTTCAGCGCAAGAGTCCTGAGCGGGCTGGGGAATCCTCCGATTCAGCGCAGGAACCAGGACACGGCCTCTCTAGATTAGGGAAAGAGTAGGCCCCAGGAACCAGGAAGCTGAAGATACTCAGGGAAACCTCCGCTTCAGTGCAGGAAACCAGGAACAGACCGCTGCATGAATATAGCAGCCGGTCACAGGAAACAAGGAGCTGAAGTAACAAGGAGAGTACTCAGCTTCAGCACAGGAAACAGGAACTGACCGCTGCATGAGACTAGCAGCCGGTCACAGGAACCAGGGAGCTGAAGACAACAAGGAGAGTACTCCGCTTCAGCACAGGAACAGACCGCTGCGTGACACTAGCAGCCGGTCTCAGGAACCAAGGAGACAGACAAGACAAGGCTTATGGCAGAACACAGAGACATCCAGGAAGGACTATGCTCGGCAGGGAGCATTATGGGAAGGCAATACTTAAAGGTCCGTGAACCAATGGCAGAAGGGGCTTGTGGCAGCATTACTTTGGTGAGTGAATCCAGGCTGCAGCAAACATCAGGAGAAGTGCTCCAGGACCGCACAAGTCTGCAAGGTAAGGCAAACAGTAAACCGAGGAGCGGATTCCTTACATACACATACTGCACAGTGCTTTCTGGAATCTAATATAAACTTGATATTAAATGATTTGATGATCTTATACAAAGCATACAGTATACTTATCTCCAAAATGGAGAAGGATTGATGTCCAAATAGGAATAACATGGAATGAGGGAAGAGAAAAGAAAAACTCTCATGGTACAATAATGTAAGACATTTAATATAATAACACTAACAATTATTGGAATCTCACTCAAGGATTTCTGTTAAAAATGTGCATGTAGATCAATTCAGATCAAGTGTGCTGGTGTATTTGGTGTCTCTGTGGGACTTAGCGGTTCAGGCGCGGGCGCTCTGGTCTCAGTATATGATGCCAGGCTTTTCCACGGGGCTCTCCTCTGCTTCCAGGTTTCTGAACGGAAATTTGTGAGTGAGATTCCAATAATTTTTAGTGGTATTATATTAAATGTCTTACGTTATTGTACCATGGGAGCTTTTCTTTTCTCTACCCTCATTCCATGTTATTCCTATTTGGACACTAATCCTTCTCCATTTTGGAGCTAAGTATATGGTTTTTATTAGATCATCAAATTATTTAATATCAGCTTTACATTAGATTCCAGTAAGCACAGTGGGGCTTATGCAGAGAGGAACATTATTTAATGTGAAAACGGCAGGAAAATAGCCACAGAATTGGAGTAAGTTATGGGCGTTTGCTAAAAGCTGCGTTACCTCTTTTTTCTGATGAGATTCAAAATTGGCAAGTTTTTCTGGCTACTTTGAATTCGCTATAATATAGGGCAGAATGGCGAGTTGCAGTGCATCTATGCTACCTGCATACCACCCTATTTTAACATGGCGAATTTAACAATCTCGCCACGTGTTTGGCAATTTTTAAAGTAAAGAAACCTGCTGTGGCGAATTTTATGAATCTCTCCATGTTCTCTGCAGGACAAGCTTCTCTGGTGCGTATTTTCGCCAAAAGATGGCGCTATTTCCCTTCTCTATCCTCTCTGCATAAGCCCCTGTATGTGTAATCACATTCATATAAGGCTTAAACTATACACATTGTTTTCACTGCACTACTACTGTGTGGCACTTTCACAATTGAGCACTGATACAGTTAATTATTGCATTTCAATTGTAGTTGTGAGTATTTCCACTGGGTATTATTAGGATTGCAGTTTATTTCATTGGATATAGGTGTTGTATCACTATAGGCACGCACATTGTGGTGTTATTGATCTTAGTAAATTTAAAGAGGATTTACACCGTTTATTATTTTTGTTTTTCCTTATCACTATTCACATCACTTTGAGGACCCTAGCCAAGGAGGACTTTTCTTCAACATATCTACAAGAAGGATTTTGGACAATCCATGAGTCATCCAGGCTGCAGGACTTGAATACACGTAAAGGTGTAATTCAGAATTGCATTGAGACTTTCATATTTTATATTTCTTTATCCTGTGGTTACTAGCGCTAGGTTATGTATACTCCATCAATAATGTAGTGATAATTTAACAGAAATCAGGACTTGACTGCAGTAGTCTTCTGGAACAATTTAAGAACCTGCAATGTACAGTGGCGACACATCTTATTCTAATACTGCCGCCACGGCAATATGCGTTCGGTTCGCGTGGTGACGCGGCATGTCCGCGCGACACTGTGACGTCACTGTCACATGGCGCGCCCGATTCCCCAGCTTCCCCGGCTTCCCCTGAAGTTGAAGTGAGGTAAGCGGGGATACGGGGAAGCAGAGGGGGCACAGCAGGAGCAGCCAGGGGGTCGGGAAGGGAGAGAAAAATGCGCGCAATGTGCGCGAGTGTAGGGGAGTGCACGGAGGAGATGCGGCTGGCGCGCGGTCTAGTTCGGCGCCAGCCCGAGGTAAGCCCCGGTCAAATACGGGCAAATGTTAGAATAAGATGTGTCGCAGCAGTATTATTGTGCATGTTTCCTAAGCGCTGCTAAATTTCCAGCTCCACAAGACACCTTGTGACCCATTCACCTGCCTTATAGAGTAGCACTGCTTAGTAAATTTGGGCCCGTATATGTATGGGGAGAAGATGTCCCGGTTTAGCCGGGACAGTCCGGTTTTTAATGAGGTGTCCCGATGTCCCTACAATTGTCAAAATGTCCCGGTTTACTGTAGTTGGGACTGTCCCAGTTATTAATGATTTCTCCTGGTGCCCTCTTGGTTTGGGCAGGTAAGAGGGGAGCGGAGGTTGGAGGAGATCAGAGGAGGGTGCCGGCGGCGGAGAGGGGGCTGATCACATTAGATCAGTTGTAGCTGAGGGAGGAGGAGAGCAGGGCTGTCTGGCTGCTAACCCACTGAAGCTTCTGGGCAGAAGGTGGTGCTGCAGAGCACTCCATAGTGGCTGCTCTCTAGAGCTCCCACTTCTGTGTGTGTGTGTGTGTGTGTGTGTGTGTGTGTGTGTGTGTGTGTGTGTGTGTGTGTGTGTGTGTGTGTGTGTGTGTGTGTGTGTGTGTGTGTGTGTGTGTGTGTGTGTGTGTGTGTGTGTGTGTGTGTTGGTAAGAATGTTTATGTGTCTTTGTTGGTAAGTGTGTGTATCTGTGTTGCTAAGTGTGTGAGTGTGTGAGTGTGAGTGTGTGTGTGAGTGTGAGTGTGAGTGTGTGTGTGTGTGTGTGTGTGTGTGTGTGTGTGTGTGTGTGTGTGTGTGTGTGTGTGTGTGTGTGTGTGTGTGTGTGTGTGTGTGTGTGTGTGTGTGTGTGTGTGTGTGTGTGTGTGTGTGTTTGTGTGTGTGTATGTGTAAGTGTGTGTATGTGTATTATGTGCCTGTACATGTTGTATATTTAGAGTGTTTGTATATGTTGAATATAAATGTGTATTTATATATGGTATTTGTGTTTTACACTAATGTTGTATGATTGGTATGTGTGTATATGGTGTAGTGTTTGTGTGTATATATGGGACAGGAGGGAGGAGAGAGAGGTTGGTGGGGGGAAGGGAGGAGAGAGTGGATGGGGAAGAGAGGATAGAGATGGATGTGGGAGGATAGAGAATAGGGGTGGGAGGAGAGAGGATGGAGGGGGAGGAGAGAGAGTATGGGGAGAGGAAGAAGATAGAGGATGGAGGAGAGAGGATGGGGGGATAGGGAAGGGAGAGGATGGGGAGAGGGAGGATAGAAATGATGGGGGAGAGGAAGGAGTGGGGATTGAGGTGAGAGGATGGGAGGAGAGGATGGGGAGACAGAAATAGAGGATGGGGAGAGGGAGGAGATAGGGTGGGTGGGAGAGGGAGGAGAGAGGATGGGGAGAGGAGAGAGAGGATGGGGAAGAAAGGTTAGAGATGGTTGGGGAGGAGATAGGATGGGGGGAGGGAGGGAGGAGAGAGAGGATGGAGGGCAGGGGAGAGACAATGGGGGAGAGGAAGAAAAGAGAGTTGATGGGGAGAGGGAGGAGCGAGTATGAGGGAGAGGGAGGAGAGAGCAGATGGGGAGAGGAAGTAGAGAGAGGAGGGAGGATGGGGAGAGAGAGGGGGAGAGAAGATGGAGGTAGGGAAGAGAGAGGATTTGGGGTAGTGTGGGGAGGGAGGCTGGGAAGAGGAGAGGGAGGAGAGAGGATGTGGGGGAGGGGAGGGAGGAAAAAGGATGGGGGAGAGGGAGGATAGAGGATGGGGGGAGGTGGAGGAGAGAGGATGGGAGGAGAGAAGATGGGGTTGGAGAGGGACGGGAAAGGATGGGGGAGGGATGATAGAGGATAGGGTAGAGGGAGAAGAATGAATGGGGAAGGAGGGGGAGGAGAGAGGATGGGGAGAAGGAGAGAGGATGGGGAGGGAGGAGAGTGGATTGGGTGAATAGGGAGGAGAGGATGTGGAGAGAAAGAAAGGGAGGCGTAGTTTATAATTTTTTTCTCTAATTTTTTAATGTTTTTAAATGTGAAAATCGGGTCACCCTACATATCTGTAACATGCAAAGCAATGTGCAGCTGGCCACTGAAGTAACTAAATACAGAGAGCCAGTGAGAGATAAACATTTTTAATTATATATTTTAAAGAAACAGCAGTCTGTGAGTAGGTTTTACTAGGTTTTACTAGCTATGATGCATTTCTTTAAACCAGGCTGGGCTAGAATAAGTAAATAGATAAGCTTATACTGTAGTGATCCATGTTAAAATGTACAAGAAGTAAAAGGTGACACTGTGTACTTATTATCAAGAATCCCTGGCTGCAGTGGAAGCATTAAATGCTAAGAGATAATGGTGAAAAGCAGGGTTGCAGACCTACCTGACATGTGTGTGCACTCAGTGAGTGGTATATAACAGTATACAAACAGACTTTTAAAATGTCTATAACAGCTTATCTTTGTAATCAGCTTCCTTAGCTTAGAAACACTCAATCAATATTACAGTCTCAATCCTCACTTATTTGCTTCCTGTGTAAAAATGAATCCGTTTACATTGTTTCCTGGTACTGTTATTTTAATGTTATCATAAATAACTGTTCTTTCCTATATCTCCATAGCTAATATGGGAATAATTAATTTAATTAAATCAACAAAAGGAAAAAAAGAGCTTGGATTAACAATTTTCCTTTATTTACAACACAAAGGGCTCTATGCACAAAGCAACAATAAGCCACTTTTTGCCAGTTTATCGCCAAAAAGCCTACTGCTATTCAGTAAGCAGCGTTAAGTCGGTGATAAGAAGTTTTTGGCAAAAATTTTGCCGGAAAAAAACAAATCGCCAAACGCACGTCGATTAGCCACTTTTCGGCAGTTTCTTAAACGCGCTCAATTCTGGTAGCCCCGATCAGTTTATCGAGGCTGATCGCCACTCTAAAATTGAGAATTCCTCTCCAAATCGCCTCGCCAGAAAAAGTTGTCAAGAAGGTGGTGAGAAGCTGCCAAGAAGCGGTGAGACGGCACTTAGAATAAAAAATGCATTTTTCCTGCATTGGATTGATGCCGGTAGACTCCAGAGCTGATATCAATTAATATCACCACCAGAGAACCCCGGCATGAATCAGATGCATGAAAAATGCATTTACAGGCAACGTCATTACCTTAGCGGCAAACCGCTAAGGCAATGCAAGGGTTAACCACCAGTGCCATGCTTATTGTGGGTAGCGGGGGAAGGTGGTGTTTGGACCTTGGTGGGAGTTTAGGCTTTGCGGGGGGCTCAAAGGGGTGGACTTAACCCCTTCATTACCTCAGTGGTAATATCGCTAAATTAATGAAGGGGTTAACCCTTCCCGCTACCCACCCGGTAGGCCTAAACACCCATCCTTGGGGCTTATTCCCCCTTCACTCACCACCGCTACCCACAATAAACATTACAATATTTAATAAACACCAATACACAACCCACCCACCCTCGGTGCCCCCACATAAAACCATTATTTATTTTTTTATACACAGGATTAATATCAAAGGCCGGCGGGGGTCCTTGGGTGGTCCCCATGGGTCCTTGCTGGCCTGCGGTACTATTAGTGTTGTAAAAATAAATAAATAAGGCCTACATTTCAATAAATATTCCTCCCCCCCCCCTAACACATACATTACAGTAATGTGCAAAAAAACTATTATCCAGATATGGATAATAGATCATTTGCCATGCAGCATAAATAAAGTAAATAAAAACCATTCTACTTACCCCTGCCATTATGAAAGGTGTCATTGCCAGCATACTGCAGTGCCATGCTCTCCGTTGCCAGAAAGAAAACATTCAAAAATACAATCTAATGGTCCCTAACCCTTTAATAATCTTAGCGATTAATAACCACTATAGTAATTAAGGGGTTAACCCTCTGTGATGCTGAGGGGGTAACCAGGACAATAATAAAGGTATTATGCCCGGCTGGTTACCTCTGAGCCATATTGGGGAGTTTGAAGTATGAGCTCTTGAACCCAGTTATGGCATGTGCACTGTAATCTAACCAGTGGAGATTCACAGAATGTGAATTTCAGGGGGGATTTTACGGTAAACGTATTGTCGAATTGTGCCGAGATAGAAGGGGACCAGACTTGCTGGCCACCCCATAAATATATCCGGGATTCGGGTCAGATTCCCGGGACATGTAGGCACAGACATCCGGATCAAATCCTCCCTAGGATGCAGTTACAAAATTCCCCACCAGGTCTCCCTGCTTCAGCACAGACCAGAAAAGTAAACGGGGCATGGGGATAAATCACATCCCGGGTACGTTCAAGGGGTCCCCAGTATAGTAAGGATCCCCTTCAGAATATGCCCCAACCCCCAGAATCAGGTATATGGGTTCGGAATATCTCCCATCAGCAATAAGGTGGCGAGGATGAAAATATTTTCTATGTCCGGCTCCAGTGAAAATATAAGGAGCTGGGAGATTGTGTCTAAGCGTTTTTTGAACCAACTTTTTTGTTAACTTTGCTAACCAGAGCTCTGGGAATGAACGTGCAGATAGTTTCATTAAAACAAAACACAAGAGGGACTTAGAAATAATTTGGATAACGTTTTATTAACCTGATTGTGACGGTGAAGGGGTACCCAGGCCATTAAAAAAAAAGTATTATGCCTGGCTGGGTGCCCCTGAGTCATATTGGGAATGTAGAGTGTCAGCTCTGCAGCCCGGTATTGGCTGCAGTGTTGTAATTGTATTTTAATTGTTTGCTAGGCATAAGGGGACCACATTGTTATCATGAGTTACATTGTATAAGGAATGTATCTGTGTCTGTCCCGCTAAGCATAAAAGAACCACATCATTATCAGGAGTTACATTGTATAAGTAAGGTTTCTGTGTGTGTCCTGCTAGGCATAAGGGGTCCTCATCGTTATCATAGTTATATTGTATCAGTTATGTATCCTGTATGCGCATTGCAAGAGTGTTTCACTGCCAACCGCAAGAAAGAAAAAAAGTTTTTTAAAACACGGCAGCTTGCTGCATCGCATATAAGCAGCAAGCTAACTTTGGATAGGAATGTCCTAGCGCTCTGATTTTCACTATGCAGAGGGCTAGGGGGTAATCATTAACACGGTTATGGTTTCCATATTTTAAACTTTTATAAAAAAGTAATGCATTAAAGTTCCCCTCTTTTGGTGTATTAAAATTATAAGAGCAGGGGCATTTACATTCAAGCAGGTGGAGCAGCAGAAATACTTGTTCACAAGTACAGTGATTCCCAAAGAGAGGGACAACCATTCCGGCCAGTGAGTCATGCATATCTTAAGTCAGGACTTCTAAGACATCATGTTGAGATGACTCCAGAATGTGTAGGAAAGTCTGCACTTAAAAAGGTACCGACATAAAGTGTTAAGTGAAGGGAAGTAAATGTAAACAGGTTTTCCTGCCAGATGTCCGGGGACAGGCAGCCAACATGTCGCCAGGGAAGTGGTCTTGGTTAGGTATGCTAAGCGGCTCAGGTGCGTAGTTGGCCCATGACCATAGTATACCTTGAAGCCTCTGCCCGGCTCCATGAAGTATGTGCGAACCTTGCCAATAGGTGGGATGCATTGTTCCCATGCAGTGATTGGCTGCACATTATACTGATATGACTTTGGTGCTTTTAAAAGTCCATGCAGCCAATCGGGAGTTAGTTCCATTTCCATCATGTAAAGAGGTTCATCTAAGATTCAACATCATTGTAACATCATAACTGTAACAGGGACTTACCCCTGTTAAGAAACTTGCCTCTGATCCAGCAGTTTGATGGTTAATTGCACCCGTATTCAGCCAACTCCACCTGCCTAATCACAGCTCTGTGAATTAGCCTGTTCTGAAACAGAAGAGAGATTCCTGAGCTGACATTTGGAGCTGACACAGGAAAGCAGAGAAGCCTGCACACAGACACTGTCTTGAGCACAAAGGGGTGCTGAGATAAAGACACACAGAGACCTATATTCCTGGACACTGGGGACCCAGGAACCTACCAGAGACTGACATGAAGGGTCACCTGCTTAAAGGTATCGCTTGAGACTTTGGGGAATAGGGTGGTAATGGGATTATCCCTCCAGCCCTGCAGATAGGGACTGGGGTAGTAAGTTAGCCCTTTCCTAGGGATAGGCGTTTGTTGTTTTAGTTGTTTTCATATGTTTGTTGTGCTATTTAAGGAAACAGGCAATAAAGCCTTATTTTAATTTCACCTTAAAACAGTCTCCATTGCATACCTCTGAACACGTCTCTTACATATGGTGTCAGATGTTGGGAAGAGAGGTGGCCCCTGAAGTTCAAAAGGGCCCCAGAGACTGACTGTGAACATTTTTATGCTTTTGCCGGCATAGTTCCTGCAAACAGCCTGAGCAACAAAACACATGCAGCAGTGACCAGATTTAAAGGGCTACACATCCAGGCAGGAAATCTACACTGCACTGAAGAAAGAAACAGTGCCACAGTTGGACTGGGAGGACTGCGACAGACGGTGACCCACACAAGGGACTGATGCTGTGACCAGAGTCTACCCCATCATTGCTGAAAGAAAAGAAAGAAGAAAAAAAACCTGGGAATTTAAAATGGCCACCAGCTGAAGTCAAATGCAGACTC
Source organism: Ascaphus truei (assembly GCF_040206685.1). Classification (NCBI taxonomy): domain Eukaryota; kingdom Metazoa; phylum Chordata; class Amphibia; order Anura; family Ascaphidae; genus Ascaphus; species Ascaphus truei. The sequence goes on along the minus strand of NC_134487.1, from coordinate 196,666,035 downwards.
TGCACGGCTTCAACCGTGGTAAGCCCGAGCTTCCCACAAACAGGGGGAATAAAATGTGTTCCTGGTGTAAAGAGCCCAGCCACACGGTGCAGTATCCCTTCAGGCCTTATTCACACGATGAGGATGACCCCAATGTGGCCCCAGAAAAAGGGCAGCAGCCAGAGGACTATTTTTTTAAACGAGACAAGGAAGTGCAGAAGCAAGCAATGCGCTGTGGACCCAAGGAAGGTATAGAAGTTTTACTTGGCAACTGCATATCCAGTATCAATGATGAGAAAGAATTTGTGAACAGAACTGCTGATGTTGTAAAACATACTAAAGTAAAGAATGAGAAAAAGTCTACAGAGACGCCTGTGAGAGCTACAAACTCTAAAAGCAATGTCTGCCCACCTGTATGACTACCACAATTTGGGGTTCTAGCAAATACAGTGAAAACAGCTGCAATAGCGCCTCCTGAGGTAAGGAAGAAAAATACACCTGATAGCCCCAAAATGGAGGACAAGATGTGGTGTTCCTGTAATGTATCCTACCCCACGGAAGAGTGGCCCTTCCGGTCCGATAAGGAGGAAGACATCTCTTACGGGGAACCCGAACTGAGTCACGCCCACAAAACACACCAAGAATGGTGGGGGTGCCTGAACTCGGTACAAACCGAAAAGACCGCACTCTATGATGACGAATGTGATCAGCAGGAGCAAGAGTGGGAACAGCAGATCTCTGAATATTTATGCCACCTAACGCAACTGCAAGGAAAACATGGCGGATACAGTAAAGCTGCTGAAGTTTCAAATAAAGACGGAGACCCCAGTATCCCTGATGGGACAGAGTCGTTCAAAACAAAAAGGCGTAAAAAGAAAAAAGGGTCTTCACTTACCGTGGAAGGAATAGACACATCTGCAGATCCCGCAGAGGAAAAGGGTGTCCGAGATGCCCTGCAGCCTAGAGAAAATTGAAAATTCATTCCGTGGATGACCGAATATCCAGAGGGCCCAAGGCAGAAGTCGTGTACCCCAAAGAATTATCTGTCCGGTGCTAATTGTGAGAAACCCTCAACCAACCATACCAGGAAAGCGGAGCCGGAACAATAAGTGACGATCCCTTTACCAGCCCCGAAGAGGCCCTGAAAATTGCCAGGCGTGACTGTGATCTGCTCTGGGAACAATTGAAACTGGAGAGGGAAGATAATGCTGAGCTACAGAAGATTGTTCTCGCAATGTACTCTGAATCCAGGACCGACTTGGAGGATCTAAGGACATATCTAGATACAGCAAACGCTACTAGTACCGCCATGGATGAAAAACAGAGCAAATCTGATAGACTAATTGCTAATCTGAAGCAGAAATATGAGAAGGCACTGAAGGAGATTACAGTCTTTCAGCAAGAAGTTCGCAAGTGCCATAGAGAGGTGGAAATCTCTCAGAATGAGGTTCACACTCTCCGCATAGATCTGAATGCCTCACAACAGGAGGTCAACAGTGTCCGGACCAAGGTAGACATATCCCAGAAGGAGGTTCATACTCTCCACACAGCACTGGATGCCTCACACCAAGAGATCAGCAGTTGCCGCACAGAACTGGAAGTCTCTAAAAAGAACTTCACAGTCTCACTGAGGAGCTGGACATCTCTCAAAAAACTATCCTGTCTTAATATGGATCTCAAAGTCTCTCAGAGGGAGCTTCAGACCCTGAACCAAGAGATGGAAGTCTCACACCAGGAGACTGTCATTCTCAAAGCAGATGTGCATAAATGTGAGGACTACAAGGAGATCCTGAATATTACAGAGACTGCAAAAAGAGAAAATTTAAGACTGAAAGAAGAAAATTCTGATTTGACAAACCACGTCAATAAAAGAATGAAAAGCTGCACGAGCTTGAAAAAATAAACAAACTTTTGGAAGCTGAAAATTTTAAAGCAGAGCACCGACTGCAGAACCAACTGCAAGGTCAGCGTACGCACCTCCAAAATGCTAAGGAGAAGCAGCGAACTCTGCAGGAAGAGAATCGTCAGGCTGCTAAAGAAAAACAAGTGCTGCAGGAACATCTGATTACTAAGTGTGTCCCCGCAAAGCAGCACAAAAGACTGAAGGCTACCCTGAGCATCACCAGAGCATCGCTAAAGGTCAAGCTTAGAGGCCAGGGGACACGGTACAAGAGGGAGCACAAGAAGGTCCAGAAACTGAGACAAGTAGCTGCGGCCAAAGCAAAGAAATTCACAGTGCTTCAAATTATAATGAAGGAGACGTGGAAACAATCTCAGAGAAAGTACAGTGAGGAGATGAATACCCCGAGAGGAGACTTGCAGGATGCACTCAAGAAACAGGAATCTCTTGCAGATGAGATTACAGTACTACAAGAAAAGGTATTGACCCTGCCCTAGTGTCAGTATCCCACAGCAACTAAAACCCATGAAGACAAGGGTACAGTGAGAGCTGGGAACACCGCTCATCTGAAAAACAAGGTTGCAAAGTTTGGACAACCTTAACAAGCACTAGCTAAACCTTCAGCCACCCAACAGGCAAAAAAAAAGGTGCAGAATCAAAACCAGAAGAATCCTTAGCTGATGAAGCTGAAAAGATAGGACGTTCTCTGGAAGTGGATGTGGAATTGCAACTCAATCCCAAAGAATCTGAACTAGCAACTCCATTGAGTGGCAAAAGTGCAGAAAGACAGCTTCAAGAGCAAAAAACTCAAAGAGCTATTCTTAAACGCACTGCAACTGTCGCCATACAGTCTGCCTACAAAAAGAGGAGCGCCCGACGCATGGGAAATCTCATGACCACGAACTCAGTAAAAAGACTATACTTGGAAAAGTCCACCTCGAGCAACTGAAGAGTGCTGATCTCAAGCACCTTCAGGAGGAGACAAATAAACTGGAGAAGGGCTCCAATCCCATCAGGACTCAGGGTTCTCTTCCTCCATCCACTCTCATTCGAGTCACAGAGATATCCCAAATGAGAGTGGAAGGATGGGCTTCGGCCGTGGTAAGCCCGAGTTTCCCACAAACAGGGGAGGTATGTAACAGGGACTTACCCATGTTAAGAAACTTGCCTCTGATCCAGCAGTGTGCCAGTTAATTGCACACCTGCAATCAGCCAACTCCACCTGCCTAATCACTGCTCTGTGAAATAGCCTTTTCTGAGACAGAAAATGATATTCCTGAGCTGACCTTTGGAGCTGACACAGGAAAGCAGAGAAGCCTGCACACAGACACTGTCTTGAGCATAAAGGGGTGCTGAGATAAAGACACCCAGAGACCTATATTCCTGGACACAGGGGACCCAGGAACCTATCAGAGACTGACATGAAGGGCCACCTGCTTTTAGGTATCGCTTGAGACTTTGGGAAATAGGGTGGTAATGGGATTATCCCTCCAGCCCTGCAGATAGGGACTGGGGTAGTAAGTTAGCCCTTACACAGGGATAGGCGTTTGTTGTTTTTATTGTTTTCATATGTTTGTTGTGCTATTTAAGGAAACAGGCAATAAAGCCTTATTTTAATTTCACCTTAAAACAGTCTCCATTGCGTACTTCTGAACACGTCTCTTACAGTAACCAAGAATTGTATCCTGCTTCAAGTATTCGTAAGGACTAAGGATTTGATAACCAATCCTGTATTGGGAAACGAAAAGATTACCTTCGGCGGAGTAAGAGGGGTTGCGGGAAGCGCCACTAGCCAAAGACTGTTTCGCGACTCTGTTTTGCGCACCAACCCCGCTCCTGGGAATTGGTGCCTAGAGACTTTATTTCGGTGAAGTTCATTCCGAGAACATTTTATTTTGTTTTGCCCCGTCCCAGTAAGTGTTATTTCGTAGTGTTTCGTAGATCAAGCTGTGTATGTTCATTTTGTAAATAAATCACAATTTATTTTATCTCTCGCTTTGCTCAATCAAAGGCTCCGAGTAATTAGGTATTAAAAGCATTGGTCTCCCGGTTATCTATAGGACTTGTAATTATTTTGTGTTTCTGTGCTATATCAACTAGGAAAGGTTAGTTTTTTAGCCCAGAGCCCCAGTAAGTGTGTTTTCCTCTGTATAATTGTAATCCACTGTATGTATGCCTGTTTCAATTGAATACATTACAATTTGTTTAACTTATTGGTTTCGCTCAATGAATGATCCCGGTTTAAAGGTGTATTTGCCTGGTCTCCCGTGACACCCATCCTCCCCCACTACTCACCCGGAGGCCTAACCACCCACCCCAGACCCTCTATACCCACACTGTACCCATTGAATGGTATAGTAGTACATCATACCCATATCATATGGGCATGAAAAGCTACTAAACCACTGCCAAACAAGCAATTACCTAAATAAAACCACTAGCCAATCAATTAAAGAAATAAAACCACTATGCATTCAATAAAATAATTAAAAATACAAGGCAATCAATTACATAAATCATACCACTAGCCAAACAATACATTTAATACGCAAAAGCAGTAACCAACAGAACAATTAATTCGTACAACCACTAAGCAACATATAAAAAAACAAGTAGCCACCAAAATACATCATTAAATAAAATCACTAACCAATCTGTAAAAAATAAATAAACAAGCCATCACAATTCAAATCAATTTAATCTAAACAATACACAGAAATAGAGAATATAATAGCCAATAGAAGAAATGCATTTGGCCAAAAATGCATTGGCTGCCACTTGTATTAATCTGTACCCTAAACAGGCACAGATTAATACATTAGCAGTCAATGGGCAATAAAAAACATTAAAATAAAATCCAATCAAAAAACCTGTAAAAAATAAAAGTACATACATTCCCTATTTATCTTACGTTTAGAAGCGTTGGCCTTAGAATCCTGGGGAATCAGCACGCTCTTGTACCGTGACGTCATGAAACTCAATCCAACGCCATCCACCGTGAAGATCCAGAACAAGTAACCAAATTCTTCAATATTTAATCTTCTCTCATCTTCTTCTTTCTTGATCTGCGATTATTTCTTTATTTTCTTTATCTTCTGTCTTTATCTTCTGCATTCATCTGTTAATCCAATAACCCCATGTTAAATCCACGATGTTGACCCATTGGCTTCTTGAGCTCAAATGAGACATGGTTTTCACCGCCAATCAGATGGCGTGTGAACCATTTGCCGCCCAAATGTGACATCACAGGCTATACTTAAGGTCATGATGTCTCATTTGAACTCAAGAAACTGACACGTCAACATCGTGGATTTAACATGGGGTTATTGGATTAACAGATAAAGACAGAATATAAAGAAAATAAAGCAATAATCACAGATCAAGAACGAAGAAGATGAGAGAAGATTAAAGAAAGAAGAATTTGTTTTCACAGATCAAGAACGAAGAAGATGAGAGAAGATTAAAGAAAGAAGAATTTGTTTACCTATCCTGGATATTAATGGTGGATGACGTTGGATTGAGTTTCATGTTTAACGGTACGAGAGCTTGCTGATTCCCCAGGATTCAGAGGCCCAACGCTGCTAAAGGTAAGATAAATATTGAGTGTACAGAGGCGACCAACTTTATTCTAACTCGGCTAGCTCCGCGAATTTCAGAATATCCCGGTGATGTGCGGTTTTGTATCGTTTTCGCCCGGGGTGAATTGCGTTATTTTCGTAGCTGTGATTTAAGCATTTTATTCCCGCTGTCTGCAATACTGCAATGCCGTGTAAAAACTCATGGGGGCGTTTGCGAGCTGTTGTCTTTGAAGCCGAGAAGCCGTCCCCTGGCGAGATGTGTTTGCAGCAGAGAGAGATCTGCTGCTCTCTCTGCGCAAACATCGGCACATTAAAAATTATTTAAAATACATTTTTATTCATAGTGTAGATGTGCAGGGGGTCTCCGGAGCTGAACCGCATTGGTTTCAGGTCCGGGGACCCCCTACTTCCCGAGATACAGGCCCCTTTATGAGGTGCCGGTATCCCTCTGCATTTAAAGGTCCCGATCACGTGACCGCGGAATGTAAACAAAGCAGAGGGATAATGGCACCCCATAAAGGGGCCTGTCTCTCGGGAAGCAGGGGGTCCCCGGACCTAAAACCAAAGCGGTTCCGCTCCGGAGACCCTCTGCACATCTACACTATGAGTAAAACACCCATATCAATAAAGACTCGTTCCTTACCTTTGCGGCTAGGTGCTATGTAACAAAGCAGCATGAATGTCTTTTTAATAATATTGTACAGTGCGCAGGGGGTTCCCTGAGCCACAAATCAAAGCTCAGGGGATCCCCTGCTCCTGCACAATATTATTAAAATACAGAAATGCTGCTTCATTACCATAGCTGATAGCCGCTAAGGCAATGAAGGTGTTAACCCACTGTGTCCGCTTTATTGTGGGTAGCGGGGGTGGGTGAAGGGGGTATTTGGCCCTTGGTGTGAGTTTAGGACTTGCGGGGGGGGGTTGCGGGTGCACTTAACCCCTTCACGACCGTAGCAGTTAATACCGCTACGGTCATGAAGGGGTTAACCCCTCCCGCTACCCCCCGCAAGCCCTAAACAACCACCATTGGGGATAATACCCCCTTCACCCACCCCCGCTACCCACAATAAAAAAAAATCACACTTTGCTTGCTGCAACTATTGGGGTTTGTGGTAGAACTTATAGTACATTGCATGAACTGTGCTGATGGTGCACAATAGACTAAATGTATGTTATAAAAACTGCTCTCCCTATGGGTTTTTTCTATCATTCAACTAATGTGGTCATCTAAGTAAAATTAACACCTTTAAATCCTTTTCTAACGGCTCTGAACATGAAATCAAACATCATATTATTTGTCTTAGTACATACATTATATATCTTATTTCCTGTCGTTGCGGCCTACAGTATGTGGGCCGCACGTCTAGGACGATTAGTACTAGATTTCTCGAGCATCGTAGAAATGTCAAACATGGCCTTCAGTCGCACTGTCTATCACGACATTTTGATACTATGAATAATAAGGATCCCTGCTCTCTGTCCATCTTTGGTATCGAGGCCATCTCACCTTCCCTTTCGGAGGGTGATAGGTTCAAAAAATTGTGTGTCAGGGAGACCTACTGGATATATGTACTTGGTACATTGGTTCCGGGGGGTCTCAATGACACAATAGATATCAGTACAGTAGTCTAGTTACATCATTTTGTCTACTGTGAGGTTTGGTGCCTAGCAGGGAGGTCTGGGTTGAACGATTTATTTCGTTCCCTCCGTGTGGGCGCCATTACACCACAGTGGCTCAGTATTTTTACATTTATATACCAAATCATTTGTTCATTCTTAACTTTGCCTAATCTACATCATTTATATGGGTAAAATTGACTTTGCTTGCGTGACCACCATTGGTCCAGTATCCTTCATTGTTCACACATTTTTTATTACATTTATATCTTTATTTTCATTTTTATTTTTATTTTTATTTGCCACTTTTATGTACATTTTTTCATTTTTATTTATATTTTCAACTTCATTCATACATTTTTTATTTCTCATTCATATACCTCTTTTTCTTCCCCTGTCTCCTTTCCCTCTTTACATATATATATTTTTTATATATTTTTTTAATTATTTTTTTTTAATATATATTTTTATATTAAATTTATTACACATTTTCAGCTTTTTTGTTAGCTCCTTTGTCTTATTTTTTGCACCTGGGTCCCTCTGAGTCTCTATAATACCTATTTTATCTCCTTCTACATTTAGTGGTTATTCAGCTATCTCTTTATACTTAGGGTATTGTTTACCATGTATTGACATCTGTTTCTTGTATTATATGTATTATATATATGTTACTATGCAAGTTATCTACCAATGACATTCTACTTAATTTTTTTGGTTAACCATTTTGGTTAACTTGTGTGCTTAATTTTTGTTTTACAATTGTGATATATAATTAATGCACTAGTTGAAGCGCTTAATACTATATGTAATAATATATTTGGTCCTTAGGATTAAAATTGTGAATCCGTATCTATGTGTGCTTTGGCATATATGGGGGTTAATCCAACCCTATTACTCATCATGTGTATCTCATTACTAATCCTCTGTCTTCTACTGTATGCTCTGATTGGTCTTATGTACTATATAACTGTGTTTAATGCCTATGCTATTACCTCCTGATGAAGTCTCGTTCGAGACGAAACGCGTAGAGATTGCTGTGGAGCCTACTGTCCAGTTTGTATATTTTATACTGACACTCATCTGCATATATTGTACTTTTGCTGCGTTGCTAGCATTTTGCTACCAGCCATTCAGACATTCAAGTTCCTGTTTACACTGTGAACTCTCTCCGGCTGAAACCTCGCTGACGTCATCGAGCTCAAGCGAGATTTGATTCAGTGTATGCTCTGTGTAGCGCCGGAGCAAGGGGAAGGCGGCGTCCCTCGTGGCTTTCGGTCCCTGCTGGGACATAGAGGGGCTATTGTGGACATCACACCGAAGTCCTCCTCTTTGGGTTCCTGCGTCTGAACGGGCTGAGTTGTACTCAAAAATGCATTTTATTCAGCTCTGTTTGTGAGTGTGTATTTTTATCCCTTATTCCATAAATTTATTGTTATACAATTTTACGCTATGAGTGCGCCTGTTTTTTCTGTGTTTTTATATATATATATATATATACAGATATGCATCTCATCCCAGCCTCTGTCTAAAAGCTGTTTTAAAACAGCATGCATTGGCTTGAGGATTGGCTTGTGTAATACGAGCTTGAGACAAAAGGTTGCAATGAGTGCTCATTTGCATGTAATTTCCCAGAATCCCTTGCTGCAGTGGAAGCGCTGTATGCTGGGTGACAATGGGGAAAGACAGGGTTGCAGACCTGTCTAAGACATGCAAATGAACATACAGTAATATTTACAGTTGCTTTATGCTTTACTGTGGAGGGTTTTTGTCACTTTTTTTTACCCACCATAACCTTAATGACAGTATATATATATATATATATATATATATATATATATATATATATATATATATATATATATATATATATATATATATATATATATATATATATATATCTAGTGCAGAATAAATGAGTTCTTCAGTATTAGGTGATACCTTTTTTATTGGACTAACAATTTATGTCATAGGACCTATATAATACTGAAGAACTCATTTATTCTGCACTATCGCAACTGGACTAACACGGCTATTTTCTGCTTTATATATATATATATATATAGTGTGTGTGTGTTGGGGCTGGTAATTAGCTTAGCTATCCACCCAGTTAGAGAGGGCTGGACTACATGTGTAGATATTTTCCAAAGTGGAGTAGGCTTTTCTTTTGCTTATTTTGAATGTGTTTGCTGTGTTAAAGGAACAGGCGCAATAAATCCTAATTTTAGTTTCACTTTAAACGGTCTCCATTGCGTACCTCTGTACACATCTCTTACAAGTTGCTATTAACCGCTACGTTGATTAAGGGGTTAGGGGCCATTAGATTGTATTTTTTAATGTATTCTTTCTGGCAATGGAGGACATACGTAGCCCTGCAGTATGCTGAGGAGGACGCCCTTCCTAATGGCAGGGGTAAGTAGAACAGTTTTTACTTACTTTATTTATGCTACCTGGCTAATGTTTTGTTTAATAATGGACACATGATCTGTTATCCATATATGGATAATAGTTATTTTGCACATTACTGTACTTACATAGTTACAGTACATAGTTATATAGTTGATGAGGTTGAAAAATAGTAAATGCTAAATTTAGATAACATATACTTTATCCTATATCTATACTTCCTTATTGATCCAGAGGAAGGCAAATTAAAACCCCGGTGTCATATCATCCAATGATATCTCATAAGGGGAAATATAAATTCCTTCAGGACTCCAAGAATTGGCAATCAGATTATTCTCTGGATCAACATTCTTCCCATGTTTACTTATTTGGTATATCCTTGTATACCTTTCCTATCTAAAAATGATATCCAACCTTTTTTTTTAACAAATCTACTGTATCTGCCATCACAGTCTCCATGGGTAATGAATTCCACATTGTAACTGCTCTTAATGTATAAAACCCTTTCCTTTGTTGCTGGTGAAATCTCCTTTCCTCCAACCTTAAGGAATGCCCCGAGTCAATTGTACTGCCTTTGGGATGAATAGTTCTTTTGAATGCTCCCTGTAATGTACCCGAATATATTTGGATATACTTATCATATCCCTTCTTTGATGCCTCTTATCTAATGTAAATAAATCTAATTTAGCAAGCCTCTCCTCATGTTAGATTGTCCATCCCCTTTATTAATTTGGTGGTTCTTCTCTGCCCTCTCTAGTTCCATAATGTCTTTTCTAAGGAGTGGTGCCCAAAATTGTACTCCATATTCAAGATGTGGTCTTACTAATGCTTTTTAAAGGGGCATAATTATGTTTACTTCCCTTCCATCCATTGCCCGTTTAATGCAAGATAAAATCTTGTTTGCCTTTGCAGCTACTGCATGACTTTGGGCACGATTGCTAAGCCTGTTGTCTACAAGCACTCCTAAATCCTTCTCCATCAAGGATTCCCCCAATTTATCCCCATTTAAATTGTATGTTGCTTGTCTACTCTTGCTTCCCAAATGCATAACCTTACATAAACATAACATAAACACAAACATAAACATACATAATCTGTATTAAACCTCATCTGCCATTTACCAAGTTTCCAGTCTCTCCAAGTCCTTCTGGAGAGAATTTACATCCTGCTCTGATTCTACTACCTTAACCAATTTAGTATAATCAAGGTCATTAATTAACAAGATTAAAATCAGGGGTCCCAGTACCGATCCCTGTAGTACTCCATTCACGACCTTAGCCCAGCCTGAAAAAGTTCCATTCATGACAACCCTCTGTTGTCTATCCTTCAACCAGTTTTCAATCCAGGTGCATATATTTTTACTGAGTCCAATTTGCTTTATTTTGTACACCAATCTCGTGTAGAACCATACCAAAAGCCTTTATAAAATCTAAGTAGACCACATCAACTGCATTACCCTGGTCTAAATTCCTACTTACCTCCTCAAAGAAAAAAATAAGGTTAGTTTGGCATGATCTATCCTTCATAAATCCATGCTGAATATTACTGTCGCGGCCCCGCCCTATCCTCCGACTTACCCGGAAAAATGCGGTCATGTTATCCGACGCTCACGGGCCTTCTCCGTGCGGCCCGAAATCAGATGATAGCGTTAATAGCACTAGACAATGGAAGCGCTTAGCGCTAAACAATAGCAATGCCCGCAGGCGCACAAAACAGCTGAAAACGGCCCGCATCATCCCGCGATTTGCCCGCGATTTTTAAAATCGCGGGGAAAAGTCCACAGGAGAATAAAGGCGACCGCCACTGTACTAATAATTTTGTTTTCATTAGGTATTCCTGAATATTATCCCGTATTAAACCTTCATGTAGTTTCCCCACTATTGATGTCAGGCTTATAGGTCTGTAATTTCCTGGTTGTGATCTAGCTCCCTTTTTAAATATAGGCACCGCATCTACTTTATGCCAATCTTGCGGTACTGAGCCTGTGGAAATGGATTCCCTGAATATTAAATGTAATGGTTTGGCTATTACTGAACTTAACTTCTTGAGAACGCTTGGATGTATGCCATTGGGCCAGGTGCCTTGGTTAATTTTTTACAGCTATGAACTTCTTCCTCAGTTAACCAATTGTTTATTAATATGGAGATTGTGGCTTCCTCCTGCGGCACTACAATTGACACTGATTCTTCCCTGATAAACACAGAGGCAACGTATTTGTTTAAACCCTCTGCTTTTTCCTTATCTCCAATAATCTGCCTCCCCATCTCACACTGAAAGGGTCCTATATTTTCTTTTCTCGTTTTTTTTGTTATTAAGGTACTTAAAGAACTTTTTAGAGTTGATCTTACTTTCTATTGCAATCCTTTTTTAATTTTCCATTTTAACTAATTTGATTGCCCTTTTGCAATTTTTGTTACATTCCTTATAATTCTGATATGATGCCTCCGTCCCTTCTGACATAAGAATCTAAACGCCTGCCTCATCTTTTCCATTTCATCCCCTACCTGTTTATTTAGCCACATTGGTTTGACTTATTTCTTTTATACTTATTACCCAAGGGTAAACAGTGATGAGTGTGCTTTTCTAACAATGTTTTAAAGACTGCCCATTTATCTTCTACATTTATCCCTGCAAAAACACCATCTCAATGTATTACTTGTAGATTAGTCCTCCATTTATTAAAATCTGCCTTTCTAAAGTTTAAGGTCTTTGTTGGACCCAAGTAATCTGTTTTTTGATAATTTATTTCAAATGAGACCATGTTATGATCATGTTACCCAAATGTTCCAGGACTTGAATATTTGTTATTACTTCTACATTGATAAAATCTAGTATTGCCCCTCTCCTGGTTGGTCCCTCAATAATTTGGGTCATATAATTGTCTTTAAGCACCCCTAAAAACCTATTTCCTTTTGTTGTAATGCTAATCTCATTGCCCCAGTCTATGTCTGGATAATTAAAATCATCCACTATGCAAACAACCTAGTTTTGATGCCTTCTCCATTTGCAAAAGTATTTTAGCTTCCTCAATCTCACAGATATTTGGTGGTTTAGAGCATATCCTTACAAACATGTTCTTTATACTTTTACATGCACTGCTAATTTCTACCCGCATGGTCTCTACATTTTCATCATTCCCTTCATAAACATCTTCCCTTACAATAGATTTTAGATACGGTTTAACACAAGCATACTCCCCTCATGAAATCCCTCTCCTGGCTTCTGATCAAATCCCGCATCTCACACTCCATTCTTCTCCTCACTTTTAAAGCTTTACATTCTTCTGCCCCTCCTCACATCTCATCCCTAATTTCTCGGTATGCACCATCCAGACTCTTGCGTTCTTCTCAAGGATGTCTTCTTTCTACCCCGTTTGTATCTAAAGCCCTCTCCCGCCTTAAACCTTTTTCACTGACTGCCCCACACCTCTGGAATGCCCTTCCCCTCAGTACCCGACTAGCACCCTCTCTATCCACCTTTAAGACCCACCTTAAGACACACTTGCTTAAAGAAGCATATGAATAGCACTGTGGATATTCTAAACACGATACATAATGCTTGGCCCCCTGCAGACGCACTTACCAGAACTCCCTCCTACTGTCTCTGTACGTTCTCCCTACCTACCAATTAGACTGTAAGCTCCTCGGGGCAGGGACTCCTCTTCCGAAATGTTACTTTTATGTCTAAAGCACTTATTCCCATGATCTGTTATTTATATTATCTGTTATTTATTTGATTACCACATGTATTACTACTGTGAAGCGCTATGTACACTAATGGCGCTATATAAATAAAGACATACAATACATACAATACAATACTCCACCTTCGCTTCTACACTGGCGACACACTTTATTCGAGCTCGGCTAGTCCCACGAATTCGGGTATACCCGGGTGTATTGAGGTTTGTGACTGTTTTCTGCCCGAGTGCATTGGGTTATTTTCCAGGCAGGGATTGAAGCATTTTATTCCCGCTGGCTGCAATACTGCACAGTATATATATATATACTGCATTACAATTCATGAATTTATGCCATCTGGTAGACACGCGAAGCATTGCTGCTTATTAAATCCTAATCATTATCATTTAACAGATCAGCCGCCCGTCAGCCAGGCATGAACCCAGACTGGGAAGGCAAATGCAACGGGGCTTGTCAGAGGTGAGGAGCAGCGCATTCCAGGTATCTGCCAGGTACATACTGGGTATTTGCTCGAATAAAGTGTGTCGGTGCAGTATTTGCACGATCCTTCCGAAAAAGGGAATAACCCTCTAAATTAACTGCCCAGTCATGAGTTTCATCCCACTAAGTTTCAGTAACACCTATGATATTGTACTGCTCTCTTGTAGCTATTAATTCAAGCTCCCTCATTTTATCTGTCAGGCTTCTTGCATTAGCAAGCATGCATTTAATTTTTTTTCAGCCTGTACTATTATCTTCTCCTTCCTTTCTGCGCCAACATGGCTTAGTCTTTAGAAGTTTTCTGTATTTGCTATGATGGTCTCGCTGCTTGTCAAACTCGCACTCGCACCCCATTCTACCTCCATAACCCCTTGTTTCCTCATCTATTCTACTTTGTTCATTATCTGTTTAATTCCCCTCCTCTCCATCCTAGTTTAAAATCTCCTCCAACCTTTTTAACATTCTCCCCCCTGTATGTGAGGGGGGGGGAGAGGTGTATTTATTGAAATGTAGGCCATCCTAATTTTTTTTTACAACACAAATGGTACCGCTGGCCAGCGGGGACCCCCACCGGCCTATGTAATCAATAGTGTTTTCAAATAAATAAATAAATAATGGTTTTATGTGGGGGCACGAGGTTGGTTGTGTATTGGTGCTTACTACATATTTAAATTTTTTTACTAATGAAGATGAGCAGAGGGGTTTCCGGAGCAGAACCGCGTTCATTTGAGGTCCGGGGACCCCCTGCTTCCTGAGATACAGGCCCTGTTATGGGGTGCCGGTATCACCAATGCATGTAAATATCCCGCGTCACGTTCAATGCATTGGCGATACCGGCACCCCATAACGGGGCCTGTATCTCGGGAAGCGATAATTCCACTGACCTGAAATCAATGCGGTTCTGCTCCAGAGAAGCATTTTCTACATTAATAATAAAATTTAAATTATTATTTTTTTATTTCGGCTGTGATTTGAGACAGAGGCGTCTCTCTCTCTCTCTGCAGCAGAATCAACTCGCCAGGTAAGCCCTTTTCGGAGAGCAGATCATCTCTTCGCCTGCTACTCGCCATTTGTTCAAATGTTGCTACTGTATCACTGATATTCGGGCCTTTCTGCGTACCGTGATGCTTAGTGCATAGGCCCCAATGTCTTATCACAAATGAGATTAGGCAATGATAGTAAAAACGTATCAAAGCATTCGTTTACTATTCGAGACATGAAATGTTTATAAAGTTATTTTTAAATTCTTATACTTGTTCGATATTTTTAAGAGATGATATCACCTACATAGAAGAACCCATTACACTGACTGTATGTCACATTGGCCCCTTTACCCATTCTGTGTATATTGGGTGAGTTTCTCAGCTGTGGACGAATAATGATAGTCACTTCTTTCCTTCCAGACTTGTGACCATCAGCTGCAGTGTCAATGTGAGGAGGGCTGGGTGCCCCCTGAATGTGAAAAGACTTCAGGTGAGTGCATAAGGGTGGGGGATACATTGGGTGAGATCCTGATACATACTGTAGAAGAAAATGGTGGAGGTGGGTGGGCACTTGTCTTAGTTCTCAATGTTAGCCAGTCTTATCATTATGCAGAATCGGTGAGAAACTAGAACCACCAAAGTAGTCAATAGAAGAATAAAGTCTGCCTCACACAGGGAAATTTCATAGGCTTCAAAAAGACATTATGGGCCTCATTCAGAAAGCCTCGATAAGGCCCTTATCGAGCACTTATCGAGCAAAATGGCTACTCGTATTCAGAAAGCCTCGATAAGTGCTCGATAACAGCCTGTATCGACGCAAAATTTTATCACACCAACAGAAATTCACCAATTGAGCGGCGATCAGCCGCTTATCGACCCTTTTCGGGAGGATCATAAACTCGCGCAATTCAGATACCCGCGAGTCGGCTGCCGCGGCCTATCGCAGCCCTAAAAGGCGATCTTCTCCCCAAATCCAATTCACCTCAAACTTTAGGTAAAAATGTGGGGAGATGGCCTCGATGAGCTGCGATGTGTCGGGACTTAGAAAAAATCATGCCCTTTTCCTGCCTCGGATTGATGCTGGGGGTCTCCGGAGCTGATAGGCATTAATTGCAGCTCCAGACCCCCCCGGCATGCATCCGATGCAGGAAAAATGCATTTACAGCAACTTCATTACCTTAGCGGCTAACCGCTAAGGTAATGAAGGGGTTAAACACCTGTGCCAGGCTTACTGTAAAGACATACAATAAAATACAATACTGTGGCTAGCGAGGGTGGGTGAAGGGGGGTTTTGCCCCCTAGTGGCTGTTTAGGCCTTGCTGGAGGGTTGCGGGGGGACTTAAACCCTTCATTAACTTAGCGGTTAATACCGCTAAGGCAATAAAGGGGTTAACCCAACCGCTACCCACCCGCAAGGTCTAGACACCCATCCTTAGGGCTAATACCCCCTTCACCCATCCATGAAGCCTAAGCACCCACCCCAGACTGACTATACCCACTCTATACCCATTGAGTAGTATAGTGGTACATCATACCCATATAATAATAATATGGACAAGATAAGCCTCTATAGAACACAATTGGCACCCTAATTACAATACATTAATACACTAGACACACAATAATAAAACCTAACTAAACGCCAAAAAACCACAATTCACTAAATAGAAACAGTAGCCAGCTAATCCAATCAATACAAGCAATAACAACATCAACAATGAATTAATTAAACCATTAACCAATCAAAACAATTAATTCCTACACCAACTCAAAATGAATAGTAACTCTAACCAATCCAAACAATGAATTACTACAACATTAATGAATTTAAACAGTAAAATACAAAGAAAGAAATTCTAACAATATCTGAACTAACCATAAAACACATTAGCTAACATAATATAACATTAACTACAAACAAACACCAATCACAAACCTTTTATTACATTAAGCATGAACAAACAAACAATGACATCCACATAATAAACTGAAATGAAAAAAAGCAACAGCAATACCAAGCGAGAAATGCCCCCCAAATATTGGCATAATAATGTATTAATCTGTACCCTAAAGAGGTACAGATTAATATATTATCTGTCAATGTGCCTCCCCCCAAAAAATAAAAAAACACATCCAAAGAATAAACCTGTAAAAAGAGACATTTACAGACATTCAATATATTACTTACCATTAGAAGCGGTGGCCCTCCGACTCCCGGGGAAACAGGAAGCTCACGTACCTTGGAGGCCTCCAACAGCATCCGATGCCATCCGCCATGAAGATCCGGATCAGGTACCCCAATCTTCTTTTTTCTTTCTTTAATCACCTTCTTCTATCTTCATCTGTAACCATTTCTTGATCTTCTTTATCTTCTTTCTTCATCTGTCAATCCAAAATACCCCATGTTAAATCCCAACCGATGTTGTCTCGTCGTCTTCTTGGGCTCAAATGAGGCGTCACGGCCTTAAATAGGGCTTGTGATGTCACATTTAGCCTCAAAATGGTTAACAGCCACCTGATTGGCTGTTAAAACCATGTTCCGACTTTAATTTTTTTTTTTTGACATGACGTCACTTAAAGGGAATGATGCCAGCCAATCAGAACGGCTGTGCTTCATTTGCCTTTAAGATGACGTCACGAAGCCAGCGTCACATGGTATTTCAGCCAATCAGATCGTGGGAACCAATTCCACACTCTGATTGGCTGAAATACCTTGTGACACAGTGGCCATCTTGGATTTAGTGACGTAATCTTAAAGGCAAATTAAGCACAGCCATTCTGATTGGCTGGCGTCATTCCCTTTAACATGACGTCACAAAATCCAAGATGGCCGGTGTCACAAGGTGTTTGAGCCAATCACAGTGTGGAATTTGTTCCCACGATCTGATTGGCTGAAATACCATGTGACGCCGGCTTCGTGACGTCATCTTAAAGGCAAATGAAGCACAGCCATTTTGATTGTCTGGCATCATTCCCTTTAAGTGACGTCATGTCAAAAAAATAAAAATAAAGTCGGAACATGATTTTAACAGCTAATCAGGTGGCTGTTAACCATTTTGAGGCTAAATGTGACGTCACAAGCCTTATTTAAGGCCGTGACGCCTCATTTGAGCCCAAGAAGCCGACGAGACAACATCGGTTGGGATTTACCATGGGGTTTTTTTGATTGACAGATGAAGAAAGAAGATAAAGAAGATCAAGAAATGGTTACAGATGAAGATAGAAGAAGGTGATTAAAGAAAGAAAAAAGAAGATTGGGGTACCTGATCCGGATCTTCATGGCGGATGGCATCGGATGCTGTTGGAGGGCTTCAAGGTACGTGAGCTTCCTGTTACCCCGTAAGTAATATATTCTATGTTTGTAAATGTCTCTTTTTACATGTTTATTTTTGGATGTGTTTTTTGATTTTTTTGGGGAGGCACATTGACTGATAATATATTAATCTGTTCCACTTCAGGGTACAGATTAATACATTATTATGCCAATATTTGGGGGGCACTATACTACTCAATGGGTATAAGGTGGGTATAGTCAGTCAGGGGTGGGTGCTTAGGCCTCCCGGGTTTGTATCGTGTCAGGGTGGGTTAACCCCTTAATGAGTATAGCGGTTAGTAACCTCTAAGGTGATTAAGGGGTTAGGGGCCATTAGAATGTATTTATTATGGATATACTGTATATGCTTTCTTGCTACGGAGGACAGAGGGACCTGCTGTTGTGGTAAGTATAACTGTATTTATTTACTTTATTTTTATATTCTAATGCAGTGTTTAATAATGGGCAAATAATATATTATCCCTGTCTGGATAATAGTTATTTTGCCCATTACTGTACTGTATGGCTTTGGACTGAGGGGGGTGGGGGGGGGGCGTGCATAAATGTTTATTACAATATTTATTAATATACATTTCTTTCATAGTGTAGATGTGCAGGGGGTCTCCGGAGCTGAACCACGTTGGTTTTATGTCCGGGGACCCCCTGCTTCCCGAGATACAGGCACCTTTATGGGGTGCCGGTATCCCTCTGCATTGAAATTTCCCGCGTCACGTGACCGGGACATTTCCTTGCATAGAAGATATCGGCACCCCATAAATATGCCTGTAACTCGGGATGCAGGGGGTCCCCGGACATAAAACTAACGTGGTTCAGCTCCGGAGACCCCCTGCACCTCTACACTATGAAAGAAATATATATTTAACTAAATAATTTTCGGGCGACATTTCAGCTGTGAGAGGCGGCTCTCTCAGAGCCGCTCTATCTGCAGCAGAAATGAATCGCCGGTTTAGGCCTTTTCAGAGGCTCGATGCTCTCGCTGGCAGCAACTCGACCGTTTTGGGAATGTTGCTATCACTGGTAATCGTGCCTTTCTGAATACCGTGATAGCAACACCCAAAAAAGCGTCATTTTAAAAGCCCTGGCGATAATTTTTATCAACCCTCTCTGAATGAAGCCCTATGAGTTTTTTGTTTTTTTTGCAGACATGAAGCACAACATTTCGGGACAAACAATACCTTCATCAGGAAAAATAGTGACAAAGTAAAGACAACGCCAATATACTGTATACCTTAGAAATGCATAACCCCTGACCTTGCCGATTTGTTCCACCATCGTGAAAGCAATGATATAATTGTGATTAAAAATAGTATGCACTGTATTGAAATACGTGTAAATAAAAGTTATTTGCATTACCTTTGATTACAGTAGAATATGTTTGTTTTCATAGTGAGCATTTTATTCTTTGTATTCAAAGTTAATATTTGTCATTCCTAATCTTAAAAATGAAAAATTGGGGGGAGGGGGGGAGGGGGGAGGGGAGGAAGAAAAACAGGATAGTCACTCAATGGCACAAAAGTGAACATAATTCACATAATTGTAACAATTAAGGAAATATCTGAATATGGCTTAATACACCTAAAGCGGGTACTATAGGCAGTTATAGATAGTGATGAAATGCCCTAGCAGTACTTCATATTTTAGAGCTGATATGTAGTGGCTTTAAAAAGTGAGCCCTCAATATTCCTAAATCTAACCAATGAATAAAGAGGCAGAGTAGAGGCACCAAATAAAAAAAGGGGATGGATATTCTGATTTATGCAGAGATGCATGGTAAATTAGATTTGTTTACATTAGAAAAGAGGCTTCTAAGAGTGGATATAAAAACTATATATAAATATATTCAGGGACAATACAAAGAACTTTCAAAAGAACTATTCATCACAAGGGCAGTACAAACGACACAGGGTCATCCCGTAAGGTTTGAGGAAAAGAGATTTGGCAGCAACAAAGGAAGAAGTCGCTATAGTAAGGGCAGTAAAAATGTGGAATTCATTTCCCATGGGAGACTGTAATGGCAGATACAACAGATATGTTCAAAAAAAGTTTGGACATCTTTTTAAAAAGGAAAGGTAGACAGGGAAATAAGTAAACATTGGAAGGATGTTGATCCAGGGAGTAATCTGATTGCCAATATTTGGAGACAGGAAGGAATTTATGTGTTCCCTTAAGAAAAATTATTAGTGTAGATGATATTTCACTGGAGTTTTTTGCTTACCTTCCTCTGGATCAATACACCGCAAATACAAAAATAGAATAAGTATCTGTTGTCTAAATTTAGCATAAGTTGAAATGATGGACATATGTATTTTTTCAACCTCGTCTACTATTTAACTATGTAACTGAAACAATGTATATATAATCTACTGTATGCCACGACCCCAAAAACAAATCTGAAACAATGCAGAATATACAGTGTATACACAATATACACAATTGTAGCAATAGATGGGGGACATACAGTATTTTCAAGTTTAAGATATCTGAGGCTTATTGATAGAGGGGCAGGGGATATATCTTATGTCAAGACAATGAAGGGTAAAGGGGAATATATAGAGTATTCAAATCAAGAAATGCAGCGATGTCACGGTAGACCAGTACTTATTAACACTTTTATATTTTTGGGATTTTGGATTGAACACAACAAGGAGGGCAAAATGAATTGTCATTTATTTCCTTAATAGACAAACACACGACAACCTCAGAATACACTTAATACAACACTTACTAGGATGGGGAAACTAAATAAATTGTCCTTTGCACGAAAGTAGAAGAAATAAAGTCTCTGGTTTAAAGTCCTTTTGGCTAGGTCGCAAGTTGCCGACCTAATATCTCCGCCAAATGAAAGAATTTTGTGTTAGTTCGTTAGAATTTCTCTGGAGTCTCCAGGGCTAACGAATTCCTGAAGTAGGGGTAAATACTTAGTTATGATGCTGTTAACTTCTTGCGTCCTGGAACCGCTACCGCTGTACTTGAACGGAATCTTGAGCAAAGCTTGGATAAGTCATGAATCACCCAGGGGATAGCTTGGCAGGCAGGTTTATAGGGTTAGAAGAACAGAAAGCGCACACTTCCTGGTGCAATAAATTTTACAAAATTTATGAGACAAACAAACAAATAGTGGTAACACACTCACAAACATCCAAATAAAGTAAGCAGTAGTCCGCAGATCCGTGCTGGAGATATGCAGAGTTGTCCTCACGTGGGGATACTCTGCCTGTTGCTACAGCGCGTCCGCTGCTTCCTTCCGTCCTTCCAGTAATAGGAGGTTCTTGCTGCCTCTCGTGATGCCTCCCTAATGCGTCACCACGTGACCTCCTCCGTACGGCGTTGCAACAAACCGGCGGTTGCAGGGATGATCTCACTACAGCCCGGGCCAATCACGTTAGCCCGTTCCCTGCCTTCTCCCTCACAGTCTTCAGCTCTGCAAGACTCAACAGCTACAGTCTTAGTATCACCATGCAAATCACCCTACGCGTTTCGAGGCGTGACCTTTTCATCAGGGGTGTGGTTTGCTCTGGTGACATACTTCCTTATATTCTCATTATGTTAAGGGCTATGCCAAAGGCTTGCTGCCTCCCTCTACTGGTTGGTATTCATAAACAGTGCTAGAAATCCTCCAAGCAACTTATACATGGCATGCAATAAGAACATTAGAAAGTGCCCTATAACAGTACTATACATAGTAAAATAATCCAAGTAATAACAGTAAGCCTTTATATTTTAAAATACACATTATTAAAATATACGACTTGGAAAAATACCTAAATAAGCAATCATTCCTAACATATAAACATTATCCGTATAAAACATTATTAGTCATACCAGAAACATATTAAAATTCAAACATACCCAGCATTGTATATAAAACTTCACAAAAAGAGGCACATGCGCGAGGGCAGAGAGAATGGACGCGTGACCCCATTGCTCTGTGCCCCGCTCGTAAACTAATGCAATAAAACAACCTTTACTGTCAGCAAAAAATCGGGAATTTAACTCCTAAGACCCTGCCAAACTACCGGGATGGCGAAGAGACAATCCAAAACCCCGAAATCAAAGGGGCTCCCGCAATACTTCCCCAGCACGAGAAACAGCGCGGCTGAGGCAGAAATGGCGCCTAGTTCGAATCAGGGCTCTGATTCAGAACGGGAAGGAGAGAGGGAGGACAGAGACAATCCGGAATATCAACCAGTGCGGCTCGGCGATTTTAATCGCCTTTACACAGACCTCAAAAATCTCCTCCAGGCGGAAATAAAAGAGATGGGGAGGGAGATCAGGAGTCTGGGGGAGCGCACGGGACGTGTGGAGACCCAGTTAGACATAACCTCCACGGCCGCCAAACGCAATACAAATAAAGTAACGGAGCTACAGACCCAAATCTCTGACCTGAAGGAGAAGCAGGAGGATGCCGAAAACCGCGAGCGGCGGAACAATATAAGGATTCAGGGGGTACCTGAAAATGTAGGGGAGTGTGAGGATTTCGTCCTGAGGTGGCTGGGCGAGCTGCTGCCGGATATCCCCAAAGAGAGACTAGAAATGGACCGTTGCCACAGGGCCCTGAGAACGAGACCTGTGCAGTCTGAGCAGCCGCGCGACATCATAGCGCGGCTGCATTATTATAAGACCAGGGAGGCCATCCTGCACAGGTCCTGGGAAACACCGTCGGTGGAATTTGAGGGGGTAAAACTGCTTATTTTTCAAGATCTGTCCCCTCTGACGTTGCTGAGACGCAGGGCCCTCATCCCAGTCACTAAAGTGTTAAGGGACCACAGTGTGCGATATCGATGGACATTTCCATTTGGGCTGTCCATCAGTAAGAATGGCAAAGCCCACTACATGAAGGAGATTGGGGAGGGAGAGGCTTTCCTTCACAGGCTGGGGCTTAAGGGGGCACCAGTGGCACCGGAGGCGGTGGAAGAGATCCTGGGCCCCAGCTGGGCAACGGCGGGACGATCCCCCCGATCCCCACGCACCAAAAGTTGAATCCCAATAAAGAGTTTGTCCATGACATCCCACGTTATAAGGGAATCATGTTTCCCGGTTTACAGTTAAAGTTGCCTGGTAAAATGTTACAGGCTTACATATCCGCTGTTAAAGAAGAACCCGCATCAAGAGCCCCTCCGGTGGGGAAAAATCCGCGTTTACCTATCTATAAGAGACTAGGCACTTACCTGCGAGATAATGGACGAAGGCCCAAAGATGGTGACGCACACGAGGTTAGAGCAGCATCCAGTCTGAAACGCAGGAGCAGGAAACCACCATCAGCCAGGCAGAGTCGACGCACACATCCGTCCAGGTCGAGAGTCGCTCCCAAAATGGCGGCGGCCGGATGCTCGAGCGCTGAATCCGGAAGGGCACGGGCGGACATCTTACAGGGGGCAAGAGGAAGATCCAGTTATCGAGAGGCAGTGACGCGGACCACACGAGAGGCCCCGACCAGCGGGAGATTTGAACTTACTCAGGAGCCATAGATGCAGACGGAGAACCGGATATACACAGCGACGGAGGAAAGAAGACTCTATTCCCATATTTTAGAAAGGGCATCGGTTGGAGAGGCCTGCGGAGGAGGGTAGCGGGGCAAAATTATATAAAATACATAGGGCTCACAAGGTGATAGACAGCAAGCAAGGCTGAGGATAAGACATAGGGGGGGTGGTAGGATGGTGGGTTTAAACGGGATAAGAGGAAGTAAATAGTAAGATGAGGAAAGTAGGAGGAAGTAAGTAAGGGGAGGGCGTAGGGGAAGTGTCAAGAGCTGGATGGAGACAGGAAGTAGAGGGAAGGAGAGGGGTCAGAAGGAGGAGAGCAAGGGAAGTGGAGGAAGTGGGAGTAGAAGGTAAAAGTAGGTGACTAAATAGGAAGGTGTACGTTACGGAAGGAGAAAGGTAAGCGATAGCAAATAGAAGCGAGACATGCAGGTTATGCAAGTCGAGAGGGGCAAGCAATCAGGAAGATGAGACAATATAAGGAATAGAGGGGGGTGCACTGCAGAGGGTATTCTGGGAAGAGAGTAAGGGGTAGAGGCCAACTAACCGAATAGGGGATCATAGAATAGGGAGTAAAGCGGCGGAAACTGTTGCCTAGGTTAGCACCGAACTTAGGAGTTATTAGGAATAAGACATGAAGGTTACAGTTAGTTTGTTGTTAGAGGAGCGGGGTGGGAGCTGAGGGATCTCGGCCTGCTCTGCGGTCCGCATGGGCCAGGGGCTGGGAAGGGGTAGTCCCAGCGAAGTCCTTTGGGAGGGTGGGGGATTAAGAGGCGCAGTGACATCGGCAGATGTTCCGGAGCAGGTGCCCAGTCCCCAAAGGCATTGGACTCTGAGCCAAGTTGGCAGGGCCACAGCTCGGAGGACATTAATTGTTTACTGTTTTATGTGTGTCATCCCCCATGTTTTCCTATTGTCTCTCCCCATCCCGCAGGACCCACCATCCGAGGATCATCACGAGCGTAACAGGAAGGAGACTGCCTTACTTTGGTCAGGGTTAGTAGTGAAGCACACAACACTATCACCACATGTCGCAGGTTCAACCTATCCCCAAGATGAATAACGATCTGATACTTATCTCCCATAATGTTAAGGGATTTAATAACCCAATAAAATGTAGAATTGCCTTCCGGGACTATATCCGTAAAAGGGCAGATATAGTGTTTGTCCAGGAAACCCATTTCTCTAAATCTAATCATCCCAAATACCTGGACAGGCACTATAGGACCGTTTTTTTGTCCTCGGCTTCAGTAAAGAAAAGGGGGGTGGCTATATTAGTGCATCGAAGAGTGCCCTTCCAAGTGGTTAAATCATATAAAGATTCAGACGGAAGATATGTTATAGTCACAGGCACAATTAATAACAAGGAGGTCACATTAAGCTCAATATACGCCCCCTGCGAACAGGCCCCGCAATTCTTTACGTCATTTTTCGATAAGTTACACAAGGTGGCAATAGGTTGTATATTCCTTGCTGGAGACATGAACCGCACCCTAGAGCCAGCCTTGGACAGATGCACGGGGACTAACTTACCACAGAAACATGACGTACTAACCATACTTCACGGGCTGCACGATTGTCATTTACTTGACATTTGGAGGGAAAAACACCCCACGGAGAGAGCATACACTTTTTACTCACACCCCCACAACAGATACAGTAGGATAGATTACTTCCTGGTTTCTAAGAAAGCGGTTCCCATGGTCACCCATACTGGGATCCATGATATTTCATGATCGGACCATGCACCGATTGAGCTGCGGTGTGCTCTGCAGCTTCTGGACAGACCGGGGGCGAACTGGAAATTAAACGAGCTGCTGTTAAAAAAACCAATATCGGAGCGGGCGATAGGAGATAAAATCAAGGAATATTTTGATATCAACACGGGGAGTGTATCTTCCCACTCTACACTCTGGGAAGCCCATAAGGCAACCATGAGGGGTCTTCTAATGAATTTAGCAGCACAAACCAAACGAGCTAAGGAGTCCCAGATAAAGGATCTGCGAGGGAGACTAGCACACCTCTCCGCATGTCATAGTCTAAATAAACAGAGCGCTACCTTAAAAGAACTCTCTGACACCAAAACTAAACTCAATTGGTTGCTAAACTCCAGAGCCGAGAGGGAGTTGGCCTGGTCCAAGCATAAGTTTTACGACAAAGCCAACAAGCCAGATACCTTACTTGCCAATAAATTACGTAACAAACTCCCTAATTATAGTATTTCCTCTATCCGCACCAAGGGGGGTGACCTTACCTCCGATCCCAGAAGATTTGTCGAGGAATTTAAAAAATTTTACGAGGTTCTCTATGATGGAGATAAGGTCAGCCACACACAGAAAATAGAGGAAAAAACCCAGAAATTCCTAAAAGAGGCGCGCCTTCCCAAATTGAGCAGGGCAGAAAGGGAGGCACTACAGGGTGACTTTACGTTCGAAGAACTATCAGAGGATTTAAAGGCCCTTAAGCCAGCTAAAGCTCCGGGACCAGATGGTTTTTCAAATTTATATTACAAAAAATACCTTAAAATATTAGCGCCACAACTCTTAAAATTATTTAACGAGATCTTAGCGGGGGGCGCCTTTCCATCCCAGATGCTCCAGGCCTCAATCTCCCTGATCCACAAGCCAGGCAAGGACCCGATGGACTGTAAGAGCTATCGGCCCATATCCCTGATCAATACCGATGTGAAAATATTCTCTAAACTCATAGCTAACAGGGTGGGCACTGTCCTACCTGGGCTAATCCACCCGGATCAGGTGGGATTTATTGGAGGAAGGCAGGCGGCAGACAACACAAGACGGATCATTGATTTGATCGATCTGGCCAATAGAAAGAATATCCCGTCTATGCTGTTGAGACTGGATGCCGAGAAGGCCTTCGATAGGATTGACTGGTCCTATCTGAGGGCAGTACTAGGAGCATTTGGATTCGAGGGATGCCTCCTAGAAGCTATCTTAGCCCTGTATAAAGGCCCCACAGCTAGGGTGCGCCACCAGGGCTTCCCATCTGAGCAATTTAACATCTGTAGCGGGACGCGACAGGGGTGCCCCCTGTCCCCTTTTCTATTTGCATTATGTATAGAACCCCTGGTGGCCCATATTCGCCTAAGCCCAGATATAACAGGGATAGACGTAGGGGACCAATCCCACAAAGTGGCATTATACGCTGATGACGTTATACTGACCCTGTCGAGACCGCTCACTTCCCTGCCCAATGTCTTTGAGATTCTGGGAGCGTTTAGCCTCATCTCCGGGTTTAAAATTAACCAGACAAAGTCTGAAGCCCTAAATATTAGTCTTCCGCGCCCAATGGAGAAATTAATCGAACTAAATTTTAATTTTAAATGGCAAGCCTCCTCAATCAAATACTTAGGTATCCAAATTACCAAGACATATGACTCATTATACAAAGCTAATTATCCCAAATTATTTCAAGCTTTAAGGGAGGATATGAGGGTGTGGGCGGGGTTTGGAATTTCTTGGTTTGGAAGAATTCATAGCATTAAGATGAATCTCCTGCCAAGGGTGCTTTACCTGTTCCAGGCCCTACCAATACCATTGGTGCGGGCAGATATCCTCGCCTTACAGTCAAAGATCATGAAATTCATTTGGCACAAGAAGAGTCCAAGAATTGCTAAGAGTATATTAACCAGACCCACGATTAGAGGAGGACTAGCGGTACCTTGTTTGATGGCATATTACAAAGCAGCAAGATTAGGTCAGATCGTCCAGTGGCACCTGGACCCGTCCCTGCGGAGATAGGTGGCGCTGGAGAAAACCTGCTGTGCTCCAATTGAGTTGTATAATTTAATTTGGCTGCCAAAACGTTGCGACAACACGGTGGGGGTGCTGCTACGGACCATGGTGAACTCTCTGGCGGTGTGGAGGAGTTCCAAATTTAAACATAGATTAACGACAAAACACTCCTTAATGACCCCGCTATTCGATAACCCAGACTTCGCCCCGGGGATGGCCGGAGAGCGGCACTTCAAAATTTGGATACAGTCGGGATATAAGCGGTTAATAAATCTGGAGGGGCCTCAATATATTAAAACATTTGAACAAGTCAAATCAGAGAAAAGCCTTCCAAACACTGAATTATTCCGCTACCTCCAGATAAGAGCATTCTATAATGAATTTCCAATTAGACCAGCCAGGACCAATTTTGAACAGCTGTGTTCTAGAGCCACAGACACACGGGGACTCACCTCTAGATTATACCGGGAAGTGATCTGCCCAAGTAGACCTGACGCCGACAAACTGAACTACATGACTAAATGGGAGACAGACCTAGGGGAGACTTTAGAGGACAAAGACTGGGAGTGGATCCTACAGGCGGCAGCCAAAAGCTCCATATGCTCTACGTTAAAAGAGAACGCATATACAGTAAGGTCATGATGCGCTGGTATCATACCCCATTACGTTTATCCAAATTTGTCGGCGGTTATTCCCCGCTCTGTCTAAAACAGTGCGGGGAAACAGCAGACCTAGTCCACATGCTGTGGTCCTGCCCGAAGGTACTTCCGATTTGGGAGAGCATTAGAGCATGGGCACAAAGTATCCTCGATTTAGAGGTCCCCCTGGACCCGTGGCTGTTCTTACTGGGCAGGCGGGCACAGGGGTTGTCGAAAACGGCACACAAACTGGTGGCACATATGGCCACAGCCACACCGTGCGAGATCGCAGCATTATGGATACAGCAAGATCTTCCAGTCATCTCTAAAATTCGAAACAGATTGTGGCAAGTATGCCAGATGGAACAGTTGACTAGCTGGGTCAATGACTCTGGCCGAAATTTCTTAAAAGTATGGGAGCCATGGCTTACCCAATCCGACATCCCCGGGGTAGATGCCAGCACGATTTTGCTATAATAAACATAAGTGCGTTCTCTGGTGACGGAGCGGAACATATTATAACATAGGCACGTGACAGGTAGGATCCCCCCCGAATATTCAAAATAGAACCAAGAGGTGGAGTCGTCAGGGGCCACAAAGAAGGGCGCATTACGGACCGACAGCAGATCTTCCACTACCAAACAGCAGGGTGGAAGTCCATTCCCTTCCCCCCTCCCCCCTCCTCTCCTTTTCCCCCCTTGTTGTTTTTTCCTCTGTTGTCTAGTCTTCGGTCCAGTGAGTCAGGTTTGTCTAGTCTTGTGAGTGTATGTTGTTAGTCCCTCGTTGCTCTTGAGTGATTTTACCCTCGATAGTGAGAGTGAAAAGGGTAAACCTCGGGGGTTTTCAAATTGTTTACAATGGGATGTGGCATAATGTTTTTGTTGTGAAACCCAATAAAAATTTTGAAGTTGAAAAAAAAAAAACTTCACAAAAAACTCAAAGCTTAAAACCAAAACCCTTAGCATAAAAATGAAATTAGGTCTACCTCTTCATTTAACCCTTCCGGTGTGAGAGTACCCAATTTATGGATCCAAAAGTTTTCCCTTTGACGTAACCTGAGGAACTGGTCACCCCCCTTGGGGCCCATCTCAACAATCTCTATCCCTATCACACTTAAGCTACTTGGATCCATATTGTGCTTGTATTTTAAGTGGCTAGAGACTCCATGTGTAAGAACCGCTTTAAGTATGTTTCCTCTGTGATCTAAAAAACCGCTGTTTCAGAGGACGTTTAGTTCTTCCAACATATTTTAGTCCACAGCCACATGACAGAATATATACCACAAACCTACTATTACAATTAATAAAGCTTTTAATTGTATATATTTGATTACTCTTATCTGACCTAAACGACTTCTGTTTATCTACAGTGTATTTGCACGTCAGACAGCGTCCCCCACACCTATGAAATCCTTTAATACATCCATTCCTTGTATTCATATTTTTATTCCTGTCAGATTGACTCCTGAGTAATGTTGGTGCCAGCATCATTTTAAAAGAATCAGCCTTTCTATAAACTACTCTTGGGCTCTAAGGTTGTATTTAACCTCTTAGGGGCCAACTCAGGGACATATACATTCATATTTGATTGTTGTGAAGCGCCTGTAGCTGAACTGTATGTATTGTGATTATTTAACACACTTATTCGCGTAGTTTTGAGTTTTCCAGCTAATACACATTCTTATTGCTACTTTAACCCTTAACAGGCACCTCGGCATTATGAGTCTACCCAATAATAAGTCAGTCCAGGATTTTCTTATAAATACAAGATATAAGAGAGCAAACATTAAAGATATTTTTTGTGATAGTATGAATAATAACAGAGAACAGTCGGTAGGCTGGATATTAAAGCGGAATTCTGTGTTTTGGGACAAGACTATTCTTGAACAATATATTGAATGTAATCGGATACCTAGGGGCCTTAGGCTTTTAAAGACCCCAACGTTTAATGATAGAGCTTTCAGTGATACGTGGAATGCTATTCTAGACAGTTGCTCAATGGCCCTAATGAAATTACTCATTGGTTTTCGGGGCAAAGAACTGACACAATTACAAACAGAGATTGGTGGACACTTTGCCAATCTAACTAATTTTGAATCAGATGAGAATTTCTGTAATTTTGGAGAGATTCTGAATAGTAGGATTGATAATTTTGAAGACAATTTAATTAATAATAAACCAAAGAAATTCCTAAGGGATAAACAGGATTACCTGAATGGAAAACAGCGTAACTGGGTAACAAAGGGACCTAATCAGAAAGTGATAGAGTCTGTGCCTCCTAAAAACCCTGATAATGAGGCAGGGAGAACACAAGTACATATTAGTAATAATACTGATCACAGTAACCCACACCGGTAAATTAATGAGAATTCTCGTAGTAACAATAATACAAACGAGAGACCAGCAAGATCATCCAAAGAAAAAACAATCGAGGGGGGTAGAATACAAATAAGTACAATGAATGATAAAGATCTAACGATAGAGGGAAACAGGGCTCATATTAGCTCCAGATATTCACCTCTTAGAAGTCTTGGGTCACCAATTAGAGTGCAAGATAGTAGAAATGAAAATAGCTCAAGACAAGGAGCAAGGCCTAAAACTAATAGTTCATTGTTACTCATGCTGAAATTAATCTACCGGCCATCTCTACCCAGCAGGAGTCTTTTTTAGGACGAACAACAAGGTCCAAAACGAAAGACACATACCGTTCAAAAGAAATAGAGATGCAACTAAGGGAGAAGATGAGGAAAGATTTCTTCCAGCCCAGACAAAAGAAAGAATACAAAGGCACACTAGAAGGGGTAAGAGAGGAGGAAAGAAGGGAGGGACAAAGGGGGAAGGAAAGTTCTGGTACCACCCACAGACGCTGCTGAAAGAAATAGTTATTTTTAACCTTTCCGGAAAAAAATAATAATCAGCATGCGAGTATTTTCCGGAAGGGTCTTTCTTTTGCCCCAAGTAGTGAACCGCAACTCTTTGAGTTATTTATAGACCTAAATAAATTCATAAGAAAGTTGACGCTTAAAAGACATTTTTCAAAATTAGAGGAGATAAGGAACAATCATACACAGGGAGAACTGATTGAATTCTCAACACAAGAACGCAAGGGCTTAGATTGCCTAGTTTCTTTACTTGAAGAAAATGAAGGAGTGAGTAAATTAGACCTTTCATGTATGAATACTGAAATACATGAGAGGGATCTGACCATTCATGATACATCACTTGGTCTAGAACCACAATTTTTACATACCAATTTTAAACCGAAATCTGTGTTTTATCCAATACAGTCTAAGGGTAAATTCATAGATACCTTCTATGAGCTAGTCTATAGTTTCAAAGTGATGTGCGAAACTCAGGGATTGTCAGGAAAAAGAACAAACTTAAAACAATCTGAAAAAGAAGCCTTGAAAGACAGGCAGATAAGGGAGGAGGGATTATAATACAAAATAGAACAGATTATATCAAAGAGGCAACAAGATTACTGTCTGACACTACCTCTTATCACCTATTACGCAGGGACCCACGATGGATTTTAAAATTGATTTGAATGAGATTTTAACTGAGGCAGCAAGTTTGGGTATTTTAACTTCCAAAGAGCATCGTTTTTTATCAATAGGTCATCCTCGAGTGCCACATTTGTATCATATCCATAAAATGCACAAAAGTAATACAGATCCCCCCGGTAGACCTATAGTTTCAGGGATTGGTTCCCTTACAGCCAATTTGTCCAAATATTTAGTCAGTTTCTTGCAAAAATACGTAGTAGTTTTACCATCACATATTAAGGATATGACTCACGTTTTAAATTTAATGAAGGACGTGACCTGGCAGAAGGATTACCTATGGGTGTCCTGCGATGTCGAATCTCTTTATACAAGTATTGGGCACCAACATGGGATAGAAGCGATAGAATGTTATCTGAAACAAGATAATTCAATTTCAAACGAACAAAGGGAGTTTATACTAACATGCATGGAATTTATTCTAAGTCATAATTATTTTCAATTTCAAGATAAGTTCTATTTACAAAAGAAAGGAACAGCCATGGGAATGACCTTTGCCCCAAGCTTCGCAAATATTATGATGGGTTACTGGGAACATCTATTCATTTGTGCCAATAATCCCTTTTTAAAGCATCTGATTTTCTTTTATCATTTTATAGACGATATTTTAATAATTTGGCAGGGAAATACTGAAGATTTAATACGTTTTATGAGTCATATTAATCAAAATCCTTTTAACTTGAAATGTACCTATAATTTTGACAAAGTCAGCATCTCTTTTTTAGATTTACTTATTTTTGTTACTGAAGATATGAGCATTCAGACAAAGACATTTTACAAAGAGGTAGATTGTAACAAATATCTAGAAGCCACAAGCAATCACCACCGCCAATGGATTAGGAATATACATTTTGGGCAATTCCAAAGATTAAGGAGAAATTGTTCAAGAATTAAAGATTTTGAGAATCAAGCTACCTCTTTGAAAAATAAATTACTGAATAAAGGGCATTAAGAGTCAGTCATAGAGAAGGCATATAAGAGGGCCCCAGAACAGGAAAGGTCTCAAACTCTAATAGATAAGAAACTGAATAGAAATGTAATCAATGAAACAAATAAGGAGGTGTTATTCATCACTAAATTTAATGGAGCCTCAAGTCAGATTAACAGAATAGTGGCACAACATTGGGGGGTTTTACAGTGTGATCCAATCCTCAAAAAGGTTATTACAGAACGCCCAAGAGTAGTTTATAGAAAGGCTGAATCTTTTAAAAAATATGCTGGCACCAACATTACTCAGGAGTCAATCTGACAGGATTAAAAATATGAATACAAGGAATGGATGTATTAAAGGATTTTATAGGTGTGGGGGTCGCTGCCTGACGTGCAAATACACTGTGGATAACCAGAAGTCGTTTAAGTCAGATAAGAGTAATCAAATATATACAATTAAAAGTTTTATTACTGTAATTGTAATAGTAGGTTTGTGGTATATATTCTGTCTGTGGACTAAAATATGTTGGAAGAACTAAACGTCCTCTGAAACAGCGTTTTTTAGAGCACAGAGGAAACATACTTACAGTAAAGGGGTTCTTACACATGGAGTCTCTAGGCACTTCAAATACAAGCATAATATGGATCCGAGTAGCTTAAGTGTGATAGGGATACAGATTGTTGAAATGGGCCCCAAGGGGGGTGACCAATTCCTCAGGTTACGTCAAAGGGAAACCTTTTGGATCCATGAATTGGGTACACTCACACCGGAAGGGTTAAATGAAGAGGTAGACCTAATTTCTGCTAAGGGTTTTGGTTTTAAGCTTTGAGTTTTTTGTGAAGTTTTATATACAATGCTGGGTATGTTTGAATTTTAATATGTTTTTGGTATGACTAATAATGTTTTATACGGATAATGTTTATATGTTAGGAATGATAGCTTATTTAGGTATTTTTCCAAGTCGTATATTTTAATAATGTATATTTTAAATTATAAAGGCTTACTGTTATTACTTGGATTATTTTACTATGTAGAGTACTGCTATAGGGCACTTTCTAATGCTTTTATTTGCATGCCATGTATATGTTGCTTGGAGGATTTCTAGCAGTGTTTATGAATACCAACCAGTAGGGGGAGGCAGCAAGCCTTTGGCATATCCCTTAACATAATGAGAATCTAAGGAAGTATGTCACCAGAGCAAACCACACCCATGATAAAGAGGCCACATCTCGAAGCGCGTAGGGTGATTTGCATGGTGATACTAAGACTGTAGCTGTTGAGTCTTGCAGAGCTGAAGACTGTGAGGGAGAAGGCAGGGAACAGGCTAACGTGGTTGGCCCAGGCTGTAGTGAGATCATCCCTGCAACTGCTGGGTTGCTGCGACGCCGTATGGAGAAGGTCACGTGGTGACGCATTAGGGAGGCGTCACGAGAGGCAGCAGGAACCTCCTGTTACCGGAAGGGCGGAAGCAAGCAGCGGACGCGCTGTAGCATCAGAAATATCAGTGCACTAGAGTATAAGCACTTCTGCACCTACGACAATACATACTAGACATCAGCAGTGCTGTGCTTACAGCAAAGTTTTTTTTCTTTATTTTCTCTTGTGTCAATGGTAATGTTAACCTCAGACTGTTGCATTTCACACACACATTCTGTACACTCTTAATTTTCAATACAAAAACATAAGTAACTTCAGTTAAAATAATGAAAATAATAGAATGAATAAACAGATCACACATTATATTGGTTTCTGTGTTATTCCTAAGAACAAACATTATCTTGTTATAGTTGAACATCCTACACTATTGACCTGTATAAAAAGATGTGTACTTTTAGTACGAGTGTATAATACTTTGCTATACACCCAAAATGTATACATCTAAAATCAGCGTTTTTACTTCCTAACTGTGCTAGATTATTCTACTTGATAAAGTTTCAATATCTATATCAGTTAAAATACAAGATACTGATCCTAGACCTCCCAAATTTTTTCTGGTGTGTCCCATGGTATGAGAATGTAACCATTACTTAACCATTTTACATAGGGACCACATGGTGTATAATCTTTAGTAATATTCAATTCAGACACATTCACATGCCAGGTATTGAGTCAAAATCTTACTCCAATTGCTGGTTTACATGAAATATCTGCATGTGTCTGTTTTGTTGACCTACTGTAAACATTGTTGGTGACATCTACGGTATAAATTCATGGGCTGCAAACTAATACACATCTATGCAATAGAATGGAGCAAAATATTGAACTTTGTTTTTTCAAACAGGTCAGGAACTACAACTCCGCCCTATCCTCCTCTCTTGAACTACATAGTTACATAGTTACATACTGCACCGACACACTTTATTCGAGCAAATGCCTGGTTTGTACCTGGCAGAAACCTGGAATCCGCCGCTGCTCACCTCTTGCATGCTTCGTTGCGTTTGCCTTCCCAGCCACGGTTCATGCCTGGCTGACGGGGGCCTGATCTGTTAAATGATAATGAGAATGATTTACTAGGCTGCGATGTTTCGATTGTCCACCAGATGGCATAAACTCATGACTTAAGTAATGTGTGGCCTTTGCAAGTTGTTTCGTTTCCAAAAAAAAGTTACTTTATCCCAGTACAGTATGCTATTGTGTAACTTGTCCTTGAGACTGAAGGAATAGTTGCAAAAAATGTATCAATTTAGGCTTTACATACAGTAATGTATTAAATAAAGACAAAGATCATTTTCACTTACACTATTCTACAGAGACATGAGTGTTCAAGTGGAGCCCGTGTTCCAAAAACCTGACAGAAGTTATGCTTATTTGATATGGGCCGCTATAAATGCAACAGAGGATAAGATGGCAACAGTTGTTCAAATTTATCAGTATTTTATCGAAAATTATGACTTTTACAGATTTTCGCCAACTCCTCATTTGTGGAAGCATGCAATAAGGAAAAGGTTATGTAGTGACCCCTGTTTTCACCGTATTGAGCCCCAATTTGTTGGAGGGTATTGGTGTGTGTCACAGGGTTTTTCCCGTATCTATGATAATGGAGGCGGCAAAAGGCGAAGGGTCGTGTTAAAACGAAATAAGAAGCGACAGTCCCTGCCAAGCAATGCGCCAGAACCAGAACCAGAACCAGCAGCAGCACCAGCTTATCATCATGGTCCCGCCGTCGGTTACAACTCTGAGATGGATTTCGCAGCCAGTTTTGATGAAGCTTGCATGTACCTAAGCGATTTCCCGCTGACTACAGGTGGGCTAGTCCCTCTGCAAAATGATGAAAGCTGGACTGGAAGTGGGCCGGCGCCAGCGCAAGCTGAATGGGAAATTTAGTACAATACTGTACAGTATGGTGAGTACTGTATTTTTGCCGTATTATTTTGGTGGGGCTGGCTGGGAACTTCTTTAGGGGGCTGACCATTACTGTACATTAAAACTTTTCATTTTGTTTTTCCTCAGAAAAGAAAACGGCTAATGGGGGGATTTCGATGGATTATATTGTACTGTATGCTGATGTTTTCCGGCCATACAGTATACTGTGTAATAAACCCGAATAAATAAAACTATGCATTTATTCTACAGTACTGTATATGTTCAGTAAATTACTGCACATACTGGGGGCGAGATGTGTTTGCAGCAGAGAGAGATTTAATAATATTGTACAGTGAGCAGGGGGTTCCCTGAGCCAGAAATTAATGATTAATGCTCAGGGAACCCCCCCCCCCCCCCTGCTCCTGATCAATATTATTAAAAATACGGAAAATGCTGCGTCATTACCATAGCGGATAGCCGCTAAGGCAATGAAGGGGTTAACCCACCGTGCCCGCTTTATTGTGTGTAGTGGGGATGGGTGAGGGGGGTATTTGGCCCTTGGTGTGAGTTTACGACTTGCGGGAGGGGGGGGGGGGGGTTGCGGGTGCACTTAACCCCTTCACGATCGTAGCAGTTAATACCGCTACGGTCATGAAGGGGTTAAGCCCTCCCGCTACCCCAACCCCCCCCCCCCCCCGCAAGCCCTCCCCAACCATCGTTGGGGCGAATACCCCATTCACCCACCCTCCCGCTACCCACAATAAAAAAATACACACACACAGCAGCCGCCAAAAAATAAATAAATAAATGACAATAAATACATTTGAAATACATTTTTATTGATAGTGTAGATGTGCAGGGGGTCTCCGGAGCTGAACCGCGTTGGTTTTAGGTCTGGGGACCCCGTGCCCCCCGAGATACAGGCCCCTTTAGGGGGTGCCGGTAGCCCTCTGCTTGGTTTAAAGGTCCGATCACGTGATCGCGGCCTGTAAACCAAGCAGAGCAGAGGGATACCGGCACCCCCTAAAGGGGCCTGTATCTCGGGGGGCACGGGGTCCCCAGACCTGAAACCTGTGCGCTTCTGCTCCGGAGACCCTCTGCACATGTACACTATCAATAAAAATGTATTTCAAATGTATTTATTGTCATTTATTTATTTATTTATTTATTTATATTTATTCATTGTGCTGCTGCTGCAAGTTGTAAACTCACACCAAGGGCCAAACACCCCCCTCACCCCCAATAAAAAAAATTCACGCACAGCAGCCCCACAATTAATAAATAAATCTAAATAAATAAATAAAATCTATGTAAAACCCCCTCCCCTATTCTCGCTTTTAAAACGCCCTGCCTTCTCTCTAATCTATGTAAAAAACCCTCCCCCTATCCCCCTATTGTGTGTGCGTTAAACTTCCCTGCAAGCTATGTAAAAAAACCTCCCCCTATTGTGTGTGTGTTTAAATCTGTCTGGCCTGTGTTTCTGAGTGCTGAGGGCCAAACACCCCCCCCACCCCCAATAAAAAAAATTCACGCACAGCAGCCCCACAATTAATAAATAAATCTAAATAAATAAATAAATAAAGACATGAAGAGAAATAAATATATACTGTACAGTATATACTTTGTATATATATATACACTGTATATATATATATATATATATATATATATATATATATATATATATATATATATATATACATACAGTATACATATATACACTGTGTATATATATATATATATATATATATATATATATATATATATATATATATATATATATATATATATATATATATCATACAGCTATATTTATATATATATATATATATATATATATATACTGTATATATATATATATATATATATATATATATATATATATATATATATATATATACATACTGTATGTGAGTGAAAAGAGAAAAAAGTAACCCGTATGGGAGCACTCAGGTATGCAATTGATATATTTGTTTATTTATTTGACACAGTGCAAAAAGGGATGAATAAACAGTACATGATTTAAAAACACTTAAAAAAGAGGCATGGACCCTTAAACACTAATGAACAGCACTAGGGAACGACACACACTGTCAACCCTAATCATGAAAAGGATAGTGACTCAAAAAACACTAGGGAGAATCAAAGTGAATCACAATACAGTAGGTTACTGGGTTTAAAGGCACCTACTGTATACAACGCTAAGGATAATGCACACTACACACCAAAAGGTAGACTTGTCAAAGTATAAATGACAGTCTCCATGCATCACACATCTGCATTAGCATACAGTAATATACTGTACAGTAACCAATGCCTACAGCACAAATCATGTGTAGGAAAGGTGGTAAGGTGGAATGAAATCCCTAGATGTGTAGAGCAATGAAGTTAATGAATAGCATACTGTACAGTATAAAACATAACATTACAATCCACACAGTACATTGCATTTACAGTACATTGTATACTGTAAATGATGCATAGCATTAAATCTATGCACCATATACAGTACTGTACATTCTGCAAATGAATGTTAACAATATAATTGCAAGCTACTCTACCAGTAAATACTGTACAAACACTTCCAAACAAGTCAACTTAACTACAGTATTTTAACCAAGCAAGTAAACCAAAATCAATATATACTGTAAGTAACAACCAGAAAAGACAATTTAAAAACAAACTAACCCTTACAATACCAAGGATTACATCTATCTAATTGTAAAAAACCTTATACATTATACACAGCAGCATTGTTTAAAAACCCCTTCCCCCCTAATGTTTGTGTTAAGCAGATTACACTGAAGGGAGAGAGATATAAAGGCCTAAAGCCCCTTCCCCCCTAATGTTTCTGTTAAACAGATTACAGTACATTGAAGGGAGAGAGATTTTACAGAAACACACATTAGGGGGGAGGGGGCTTTAAACAGATTACATTGAAGGGAGATAGATGTTTCTGTTACCAGTAAATCTCCCTCCCTGCATTGCTAACCACCCTCACCCCCTACCCACATACCGTTAACCCCCCCCCCCATCCTGGCCATGGCCCCTCCGCTTCTGCAAAACAGACACAAAAATTAAAACATACAAAGTAATGTCCCCTAACCCCTTAATCACCATAGCGGTTATTAACCGCTACAGTCATGAAGGGGTTAACCCACCCTCACCCACCCACCACTCGGGATGCCTACATACCCTCCCACACTAACCCCCCCCCCCCCCACCCGTGAGGCCTAACCACCCAGTCAGTACCCACAAGGGAGGCCTACCCACATACCGTTGGGGAAACACCCCACCCCCACCCCAGTACCCACAATAAAAACAGTACAATCACCCACAATAAACAGCATTCTATTTATTAAATACATTACCCACCCCCTGTGCCCCCCCCCCCCCCATAAATACAAGATTTATTCTTTTACATTCAGGGTCCATAACGTAGCCCCACGCTAGTCCCCGGTGGGCTGGCAGGGCACCTGGACAGACCTACAGTTTACCAGCAGCATTCCACAGGTTCTGGAGGCCTGCTGGTGGATCCTGCCAGCACCATGGCGCTCAGGTGGTCTCCTTGGGTCACCGTGAGCCACAATTGGGTCCACACGGTAGGCCCAAGGATGTCTGGGAGCCCCGGGTCAAACCCACAGGTGTCTGCGGGGCCTCGGGTGGTTCCCATGGGGGTCTGGGGAACTCACGGGTGCTCACTACGGGTCCGCGGTGCCCCCACAGAAGTGGGACCACACATCATCATCCCCGCACCTACGGCTCGGAGGTGCCCCCACAGAAGTGGGACCACACATCGTCATGCCCGCAGACTACGGGTCCGCGGTGCCCCCACAGAAGTGGGACCACACATCATCATCCCCGCATGTGTCACCCGTGGAACCACCAGCCTGCTACCCTTTAGGATACCCGAGGATTCCCCGCGGGTGGTCTCCAGAGGTCCCACGCAAAACCACGGAAGTAACCCTGAATGTAAAAAAAATAAACCTGGCCTATACATTCAATACATACACCCTCCCCCCCAACACCTACAGTACAATAATGTGCAAAATAACTATTATCCAGATATGGATAATAGATTAATTGCCCATTATTAAAAACATTAACTAGCATATACAAATAAATAAAGTACTACTGACCTCATCAATACGAAGTGTCCGATGCCAGCGCCTTCCTTCTCTTGCCCACACAAAACATAGCCAAAACCAAGCCAATACATTGCAATTACATTCAGATATCAATTAACCCCTTAAACACCTTATCGGATAATAACCGCAAAGGTAATTAAGGGGTTAAGCCACACAGGCACGATACCCACCCTTCACCCATGAATTTGTACTGTGGCTTCATCATGCAACTATATATATATATACTGTATATATATACATACAGAGAGACAGAGAGAAAGAGAGAGAGAGAGATATATACAGTATATATATATACACACGTTATACACACACCCATGATAAACCAAATATACAGTACAAATAAATGTAGAAGGGTTATCAAAACCATACTGTTCTACAACCAAACACTTCTCCATACAGACACTACATTAAAATCAATTTCCTTTAAAAATCCTAACTGATCTCACAATCTACTGTACTGTATATGATCACAAACCAATGAAAAAAGTCACATTCCAAAATGCATAAAATCTATGCACCATACTGTATACATTCTGCAAATTAATCAACGTAAACAAAAATCAATTAGCAATCATTATTTAGATCTCTAAACATTTCACACTCAATCATGAACAATGAAACCATTAACAGATTCACGCCTAGAGCAGAACAATTAAGCCTTTGAAAAAATATAAGTACCGACAAAAATACAACCTTTCCAAACCAAGCCTACAGTACCTACAGTATCCCTGACCTTCCTCAAACACACAATACAATAAAAAAGGAATACATCTACAGTACAGTATCTAATTTTAAAATACTTTAAACTCACAAAATAATTAAAAACACATCTAATCCAGCTTTTAAAACATCATCATTTCTTACCCTGAATGTATACTGTACAGTATATCTCTCTAGACATATATATTGTACATACATACATACAGTGGCAAGAAATGATATACCACAAAAAAAAAAAAATACACAGGTTAAAAAACCTTTTGAAAAAATTAACAAGTTAAATAAAATACATTTCTTTACTGTAGTTCACTTACCATTACTTGCCCCCACCGACTCCCGTTGCCCAGCTTACTCACGAACCAATCCACGATCAGGAACCAATAAAATAATAAACCATTGAAAATAATAAACATTAAACTAAAAATCCAAACCAATCCACGGGTCTTCTACTTGTAATACACCTTCATCTGTATTCTTCTTTCTTCTATCTCCTTCCGGGCGGGGCAGGGCGTGGTCTTCTTTCCATCATCGGCCACGCCCTTGTCTTTTTTCTTCTCCGGAGGTCCTTCCTCCGCGGCGTCTGGCTGCAAAATGAGACGACATAGGCTTTTAAAGACCTATGACGTCACATTTTGCGTCATGGTTCCCACGGTCCTGATTGGACCGTGAAAACCATGTGTTTTGGCCGATAATAAAAAAATGATGACGTCACTTAAAGGGAATGAAAGCACAGCCAATCAGAATGGCTTTGCTTCAATTGCCTTTAAGATGACGTCATGAAAAGGCACATGGCCGTGCACACATGGTACTAGAGCCAATCAGAGCGTGGGAACTTTATCCCTACTCTGATTGGCTCTGGTATACCATGTGTCAGGGGCTTGGGGGAGAAAGGATGTGACGTCAATAAGGATAAAGTTCCCACGCTCTGATTGGCTACCGTACCACGTGACAGGTTTTCATTGACGTCACATCCTTTCTCCCCCAAGCCCCTGACACATGGTATACCAGAGCCAATCAGAGTAGGGATAAAGTTCCCACGCTCTGATTGGCTACCGTACCACGTGACAGGTTTTCATTGACGTCACATCCTTTCTCCCCCAAGCCCCTGACACATGGTATACCAGAGCCAATCAGAGTAGGGATAAAGTTCCCACGCTCTGATTGGCTCTAGTACCATGTGTGCACGGCCATGTGCCTTTTCATGACGTCATCTTAAAGGCA
Source organism: Ascaphus truei (assembly GCF_040206685.1). NCBI lineage: Eukaryota > Metazoa > Chordata > Amphibia > Anura > Ascaphidae > Ascaphus > Ascaphus truei. The sequence continues at coordinate 196,624,299 of NC_134487.1, read as the reverse complement.
ATTGAAGCAAAGCCATTCTGATTGGCTGTGCTTTCATTCCCTTTAAGTGACGTCATCATTTTTTTATTATCGGCCAACACACATGGTTTTCACGGTCCAATCAGGACCGTGGGAACCATGACGCAAAATGTGACGTCATAGGCCTTTAAAAGCCTATGTCGTCTCATTTTGCAGCCAGACGCCGCGGAGGAAGGACCTCCGGAGAAGGAAAAAGACAAGGGCGTGGCCGATGATGGAAAGAAGACCACGCCCTGCCCCGCCCGGAAGGAGATAGAAGAAAGAAGAATACAGATGAAGGTGTATTACAAGTAGAAGACCCGTGGATTGGTTTGGATTTTTAGTTTAATGTTTATTATTTTCAATGGTTTATTATTTTATGGGTTCCTGATCGTGGATTGGTTCGTGAGTAAGCTGGGCAACGGGAGTCGGTGGGGGCAAGTAATGGTAAGTGAACTACAGTACAGTAAAGAAATGTATTTTATTTAACTTGTTAATTTTTTCAAAAGGTTTTTTAACCTGTGTATTTTTATTTTTTTGTGGTATATCATTTCTTGCCACTGTATGTATGTATGTACAATATATATGTCTAGAGAGATATACTGTACAGTATACATTCAGGGTAAGAAATGATGATGTTTTAAAAGCTGGATTAGATGTGTTTTTAATTATTTTGTGAGTTTAAAGTATTTTAAAATTAGATAGATGTATTATTCCTTGGTATTGTATTGTGTGTTTGAGGAAGGTCAGGGATACTGTAGGTACTGTAGGCTTGGTTTGGAAAGGTTGTATTTTTGTCGGTACTTATATTTTTTCAAAGGCTTAATTGTTCTGCTCTAGGCGTGAATCTGTTAATGGTTTCATTGTTCATGATTGAGTGTGAAATGTTTAGAGATCTAAATAATGATTGCTAATTGATTTTTGTTTACGTTGATTAATTTGCAGAATGTATACAGTATGGTGCATAGATTTTATGCATTTTGGAATGTGACTTTTTTCATTGGTTTGTGATCATATACAGTACAGTAGATTGTGAGATCAGTTAGGATTTGTAAAGGAAATTGATTTTTAATGTAGTGTCTGTATGGAGAAGTGTTTGGTTGTAGAACAGTATGGTTTTGATAACCCTTCTACATTTATTTGTACTGTATATTTGGTTTATCATGGGTGTGTATATAACGTGTGTATATATATATACTGTATATATCTCTCTCTCTCTCTTTCTCTCTGTCTCTCTGTATGTATATATATACAGTATATATATATATAGTTGCATGATGAAGCCACAGTACAAATTCATGGGTGAAGGGTGGGTATCGTGCCTGTGTGGCTTAACCCCTTAATTACCTTTGCGGTTATTATCCGATAAGGTGTTTAAGGGGTTAATTGATATCTGAATGTAATTGCAATGTATTGGCTTGGTTTTGGCTATGTTTTGTGTGGGCAAGAGAAGGAAGGCGCTGGCATCGGACACTTCGTATTGATGAGGTCAGTAGTACTTTATTTATTTGTATATGCTAGTTAATGTTTTTAATAATGGGCAATTAATCTATTATCCATATCTGGATAATAGTTATTTTGCACATTATTGTACTGTAGGTGTTGGGGGGGAGGGTGTATGTATTGAATGTATAGGCCAGGTTTATTTTTTTTACATTCAGGGTTACTTCCGTGGTTTTGCGTGGGACCTCTGGAGACCACCCGCGGGGAATCCTCGGGTATCCTAAAGGGTAGCAGGCTGGTGGTTCCACGGGTGACACATGCGGGGATGATGATGTGTGGTCCCACTTCTGTGGGGGCACCGCGGACCCGTAGTCTGCGGGCATGACGATGTGTGGTCCCACTTCTGTGGGGGCACCTCCGAGCCGTAGGTGCGGGGATGATGATGTGTGGTCCCACTTCTGTGGGGGCACCGCGGACCCGTAGTGAGCACCCGTGAGTTCCCCAGACCCCCATGGGAACCACCCGAGGCCCCGCAGACACCTGTGGGTTTGACCCGGGGCTCCCAGACATCCTTGGGCCTACCGTGTGGACCCAATTGTGGCTCACGGTGACCCAAGGAGACCACCTGAGCGCCATGGTGCTGGCAGGATCCACCAGCAGGCCTCCAGAACCTGTGGAATGCTGCTGGTAAACTGTAGGTCTGTCCAGGTGCCCTGCCAGCCCACCGGGGACTAGCGTGGGGCTACGTTATGGACCCTGAATGTAAAAGAATAAATCTTGTATTTATGGGGGGGGGGGGCACAGGGGGTGGGTAATGTATTTAATAAATAGAATGCTGTTTATTGTGGGTGATTGTACTGTTTTTATTGTGGGTACTGGGGTGGGGGTGGGGTGTTTCCCCAACGGTATGTGGGTAGGCCTCCCTTGTGGGTAGTTAGTGGGTGAGGGTTGAGGGTGGTTAGGCCTCACGGGGTGGGGGGTTAGAGTGGGAGGGTATGTACAGTAGGCGTCCCAAGTGGTGGGTGAGGGTGGGTTAACCCCTTCATGACTGTAGCGGTTAATAACCGCTATGGTGATTAAGGGGTTAGGGGACATTACTTTGAAAGTGTTATTTTTTTTCTCTGTTTTACTGTACAGCAGCGGAGGTTGCCATGGGTAGTGGGTAGTGTATTGAATGTATTTATTGGTTATTATGCGTTAACCCCTTCATTACCTTAGCGGCTATACGCTATGCTAATGAAGCCTCGTTTCTGAACTTTTAATAATATTGTGCAGGAGCAGGGGGTCCCCTGAGATTAGATTTCTGTCTCAGGGAACCCCCTGCTCACTCTACAATATTATTAAAAAGACAGAAATGCTGCTTCTTTACCATAGCGCATAGCCGCTAAGCTAAAGAATGATTCTTTAATGATGTGTGTGTTTTATTCACAGTGTAGATGTTCTCCGGAGCTGAAGCGCACAGGTTTCAGGTCTGGGGACCCCGTGCCCCCCGAGATACAGGCCCCTTTAGGGGGTGCCGGTATCCCTCTGCTCTGCTTGGTTTACAGGCCGCGATCACGTGATCGGACCTTTAAACCAAGCAGAGGGCTACCGGCACCCCCTAAAGGGGCCTGTATCTCGGGGGGCACGGGGTCCCCAGACCTAAAACCTGTGCGGTTCAGCTCCAGAGACCCCCTGCACATCTACACTATCAATAAAAATGTATTTCAAATGTATTTATTTGTATTTATTTATTTATTTATTGCGGGGATGCTGTGTGTGATTATTTTTTATTGTGTTTAGCGGGAGGGTGGGTGACGGGGTTTATAAATGTGAGTTTATAAATAAAATAAAGAATATTATTTATAGGGGCCTTAGAACAGAAGTTCCCACGCCAATTGCGCGCTCATTGCTCTTTTGTTACAATGTTGCTGGTCTTGCGGGTTTGCAGTCTGGCAGCAAAAAGCAGTTTGTAGTACTGAGTGTGAGATAAATTAAGCAGTTCTTTTATTGCTGAAGTCGCCACTAAAAACTTTTATTTACAAATACAGTACAAAAACCGTGCAACACACAACAACATTCAGTATCCTTTGTTTAAGTACAGCAGGTACTATAGGGTAAAACATGTACTGTACAGTACAGCACAATATTACAGTATGGTCTCACTGAAAGTCCTCCCCATTTTCCAGCCATGGCCGATGCCTTGCATGGCGCAAAACGCCATTAATGCAGTCTCTAACGCCTCTCATTACAGGATCTGTAACAGGGTAATAGCGCTGCATTTCTTCCACAATCTTTTTCCTTAAATTGGCAGGAAGGGCATTTTTTTGGCGATTCCCATCATAGTTCACTTTGAACACCCACTCGCAGTACAATGTGTAGGGAACATGGTGTTTAAATATGATCAAGGCATACTTGTGTGGTATACCAGCACTCCTCACCCTATACTTCTCCCTCAGCGCCGGTGTCAGATCGCACAGGGAGATGTCGGGCACTGTTTGTATGCGAGCGGGTGTAGGAAGTCTTTTGGGAGCGGGTGTACTTGAGGCGATGGGCAATGGTAGGGTGTCTGGGAGGAAGCTTTCCTCCGGTAGTGGTCGCCGGGTTGTCTCCTGGCGTGGTCTAGATGGGGTTGTCATGTCCTCCTCAATAGCATAGTACACTGTATCTTCTGGTGGAGGGGGTGTGCTTGGTGATGGAAGGGGGTCGAAGGTACCATGCATCACATCCATGTCACCCCCCTGCTCCAGCGTCGGGGAAACAGGGGCATTAACACCGAGCAAATAATGTATGCCCGCTATGTCTGCCTCTATCTTGTCCATCCGTTGATCCATCCGTTGCTCCATATGTAGCATCTGTTGATCCAGCCGTTGCTCCATATGTAGCACCGACTCCAGAAGCAGATCTAGCTTTGCCAGCACACTAGAATTCCCGGGGAGATCCACACTTAGCCCATTCAGGATCCGGTCCAACGAGCTGCTTGTGCATGGCATCTGGAGATCTGGGGGGATGGGTGCAACGGAGGATGAGATGGGGGTTCCCTGGAGAGAAGCGGCATCGATGGAGAGTGGAAGAGGTGACCTGGGGATGCCCGGTACAGGAGAAGCTGCAGCGTGGTGGAAGAGGGATGGAGAAGGTGACCGCTGGATTTCCGGGAGAGAAGCAGAGTCGTCCAAGAGCAAAGGAGACAGTGACCCGTTGATTTCAGAGGCAGCAGCATCTTCAGATGGAACCGGAGAAGATGGGGGTGGAGAAGCCGGGCTGAAGATTTCCGGGACAGCTACAGCAGAGTCGTCGAAGCATATGGGAGCAAGTGGTCTGCGGATTCGGTGAGTTGGCTGCCATGCGTCTTGCGAACCGAGCACAGTACCGTATTTCTTCTTCACATAATAAGGCTGACGTGTTTTAAAAGCCTTAGCCTTTGGGGTCAGCAGAAGGTTTTCTTTGTTGGCCTTAGCCTGTCGCTTTGCCTTTGGCTTGGGAACGGTAACTGCCTTTCTCTTTTTCAGTGTGGCAGGCACAGCAGAGGTGAGATGATTCTTTCTTCCATAGAACCGGGGATGCTCCATGTAAGCGGGAGGCACAATGCAGTATCTGGACAATGCCTCAGATAAAGATCAGCAAGTGGTGGGCTATGCAACGTGTACAACCTTTTATGCATGGTGGCCAGGTACAGGTGTTGAAAGTGGGTGGTCTGTTATGTGAGTCATTAACATATAAATACACCATCCATTTTGTGGATTCACTGCACATTGAATACACATCGACTAAACATCGAATACACATTCTTGTGTTTGTATTTCTTTCTACAGTACTCGCAGCAATGCCTGTTAAGAAGATTTCCAAGGATCTCAGCATGCGAATGAAGGAGATGTACACGAGCGGACAACGAATTGCAGATATCCAGCGCTGGTTAACTGCTTCTGGCCTCGTTGTGCCATCAAGCACTGTGTGCTATCATGCACAAGGAAAAAACAGAGACCGCAAAAAGGCACCAAGGGTAACAAATGCGTAAGTACTGTACAGTATACTGTATTTATAAAACTTAACCAAAAAAAATATAGAAAACTGTAGTGTACATCTACAGTATACCGTATTTATATAGTATATTTATTATATTACAACAGTATATACTGTAGTGTACTGTATGTGTGGTCAATTTATATTTTTTGTGCAGCAGTATACACTTTTGGTATATTGCAATTCATCTTACAACGGAATATACAGTATATGATGTGTATTTATTATGATATAACAACAGTATACCGTATTTATATAGTATATTTATTATATTACAACAGTATATACTGTAGTGTACTGTATGTGTGGTCAATTTATATTTTTTGTGCAGCAGTATACACTTTTGGTATATTGCAATTCATCTTACAACGAAATATACAGTATATGATGTGTATTTATTATGATATAACAACAGTATACCGTATTTATATAGTATATTTATTATATTACAACAGTATATACTGTAGTGTACTGTATGTGTGGTCAATTTATATTTTTTGTGCAGCAGTATACACTTTTGGTATATTGCAATTCATCTTACAACGGAATATACAGTATATGATGTGTATTTATTATGATATAACAACAGTATACCGTATTTATATAGTATATTTATTATATTACAACAGTATATACTGTAGTGTACTGTATGTGTGGTCAATTTATATTTTTTGTGCAGCAGTATACACTTTTGGTATATTGCAATTCATCTTACAACGGAATATACAGTATATGATGTGTATTTATTATGATATAACAACAGTATACCGTATTTATATAGTATATTTATTATATTACAACAGTACTGTATACTGTATATTTTGTCTATTTATATTTATAGTACAGCAGTATACATTTTTTGTATATTTATATTTACTGTATATTACAACATTACATGTACAGTATACAATATACATTTTATATTGCTGCATATTAATAACACAATATAATTTCTTTGCATTGTAGGGAGACTACTCTTCTGGTGGACAGAATAAGTGAGGAGAATGATGAGAGGAGCGCATTAAGGGTTAAAAACACTCTTCAGGAAAACCACAATCTGACTGTATCCGAGAGCAGCATAAAGAAGATGAGACGCAGAATTGGATGGAAATATGGACGTGTGAGGTTAGTAGTGGACAGTACAGGAGGTACTGTACTGTAAAGTAAAAATGTTGTTTTGCAAACTGTACTGCGCTGTGACGCTAACATTTTTTATTCATTGTCATTACAGAGCGTACCCCATGATACGGGACGCAAACAAAATCAAAAGAGTGCTCCAGGCCCAGGCATGGATCGACAGCGGTGAGACTTTCCAGGATTGCATCTTCACTGATGAGTCTACTGTGTCGCTGGAGAGATTTGCAAGATTTGCGTTCCACAAAAAAGGCCGCATAACTTTGAAGCCACGGCCAAAACACCCTGTGAAGCTGCATGTGTGGGGTGCCATCTCTAGGCGTGGACCGGGATGCATTGTCGTCTTTGAAGGTACAATTTCTCAAATATAATGCCGCCTAATGCACTGTACTTGACTAGTGTTGCCTTACCGTATGCACTGTACTGTACTATTGAGCACTTTTCTTTTCTTGCTATAGGAATCATGAATAAAGATTTCTTCCAAGACAACATTGTGCCCGTGATAGTGCGATACATCACACAAGACTTTCCCAATGGTCATCGCTTTTACCAGGACAATGATCCCAAGCACACCGCGTCGACGGCGCATATCCTTGAGCGCGGCATCAACTGGGTGAAGACGCCAGCGGAGTAAGTGTAGTAGACCGTGTCCCATTTATATGTTCCCCACTGTTTTTACTGTGTACTCTATCTCTTAAACTAATTGTCCTTTCTTTCCAATCACAGATCACCAGACTTCAATCCGATCGAAATGGTCTGGCATCAGCTGAAGGACCACATCCGTAAAGTGGCGAAACCCTCCAAGAAGGACGAGTTGTATACAGCCATAATGAGTTTTTGGAACGATGTACTCACCGAGGAACGATGCAATAAATATATAGACCATATTGCCACTGTGTTGCCCATTGTCATCGCGCGCAATGGACAAGCATCAGGAAAGTAGTACAGTGCTGTAGTATTGTACAGTAGGTACACTATGATACAGGTAAGTATGGCACAGATTTTAGCTTTCCCAATAGTCAGAGTTTACAGTAGTTCCAGTATACAGTACAGTAGACTAGTTTGACATACTACAGTAACTGCCTACTAACTGCTCCATTTTTTCTTTCCAGAGAAAGCTGCACCAGCCACCTACTGTACAGTAGGTCTACCATAATACAGTACGCACATACAGTACAGTACAGTAACTGAACAAAGTTTTTGTTTTCTTGTCGTTCCAGGAAAAAGGGTGCACCAGAGGGGAGGGGGGGCCTTGTGTTCGTCAAATCTGCTTGTGCAGTCAAATGTACAGTATATAAACAGCAGTAATGATGTACACAAAACCTCTCCTCTCTCAATGAACTACTGTACCGCAGACACAATGAGGATACTGTTACAGTATGAAGGGAAAAAGAACAGGATGGGTTATTTAACATTACAGTATACTGTGCAATATTTATACTGTATATTTATATATACTGTATTTTTATTCTAAAGGTATTCGAGAATGTACTCTACTAGATGAGGACCTGGTGACTTTCAACACTCTCAGACACACAGAAAGGATTATTTCACATCACTGTATATTTATCCTGTATATTTTCAGTAATTTAGAAGCAGTGGCTGTTCTGAACAGCCCAGGGCCAGATTAACAAAACAATGGCTTGGATTGGATTAGCCAGACGATTGATGCTTGGCCAGGGAGGGATTAAAAACTCTAAGGGAGGGGGTGGGTGGTGTAGCTGTAGGATTGTACTGTGTCAGTATTTCCAACGCCAGGTCACCCTAATAATTGCATGAATAAACCCCCAAAGACAAGGCCCAAATATACTAGTACAGTATACTGTACAGTACTGTAAAGTATGTATTATTGTGTGTTGATGTTTTGAATTGCTGTTAACTTGAAAAGTTTCACCATTGTATTGTACTGTATTTGTAAATAAAAGTATTTTGTGGCGACTTCAGCAATAAAAGAACTGGTTAATTTATCTCACATAAAGTACGTGAATACGACCGCAATCACCATTGTACAGTAAATGGGTGCATAGGATGGAACGACAGGTGCTAAAGGGGTATAAATATGATACTGTATTTATCAGTATTGATCAAAGAGAATTGATCAGAAGGATTCCCCTTATAAAGTATACAGCACTCTATTGTCATTCATACAGTACAGTATACTGTAGTAAAAGGTAGACAACACATGGTCTTGCAGTACAGTATACTGTATTACTAAAAATCTGTCAGGTTGACCAGAATCACTGCGGATATCGGAAAATAATACAATTTTATTAATTCTACGTACTGTATATAAGGGGAATCCTTCTGATCAACTCTCTTTGATCAACACTGATAAATACAGTAATTTATCTCACACTCAGTACTACAAACTGCTTTTTGCTTGCAATAAACAAACAAACAGGGAAGCGCTACTGTATACTGTATGAGTTAGGATCAGGCCCAGCAGCCACTTTATGTTGAAAACCACATATGAAATGAGCATAAATTTGCATGAATAATTACACAAAAATATATAAAATAAATAGCACAAGTCTCTGACAGAGAGAAATTGTCCAGGTGGTGTGGATACAGGTTAATGCCCCTGTCTGATAGGACAGACTCGGGCAAGAATGGCCTGTGAGAGGTGAATATCCAGAATGGTAGCTGGGATGGAAAGCGCTACCAACTGTGCAGGTATTGAAGTGTGTAGAAATGGGAAGGTGCCGTAGGCATCAAATGTGGAAAGCGCTCACCCAGACTTCATACACTGCACTTTTTGCTTGCATACTGCAAAGCCGCAAGACCAGCAACATTGTAAAAAAAGAGCAAAAAAAGAGCAATGAGCGCGAAATTGGCGTGGGAACTTCTGTTCTAGGGCCCCTAGAAATAATATTCTTTATTTTATTTATAAACTCACATTTATATATAAAGTATATATTTATTTCTCTTCATGTATTTATTTATATTTATTTATTAATTGTGGAGCTGCTGTGCGTGAGGGGCCATGGCCAGGATGGGGGGGGGGGGGGGGGTAACGGTACAGTATGTGGGTAGGGGGTGAGGGTGGTTAGACCTCACAGTACATTATGCACATTGGGCCCCCCTCCTCCCCACATTTACATACTGTACACTACACGACATCAATGCAGGGAGGGTTTACCAATGCAGGGAGGGTTTACCAATGCAGGTAAGGCTTTAGGCCTTTATATCTCTCTCCCTTCAGTGTAATCTGCTTAACAGAAACATTAGGGGGGGAAGGGGCTTTAGGCCTTTATATCTCTCTCCCTTCAGTGTAATCTGCTTAACACAAACATTAGGGGGGAAGGGGTTTTTAAACAATGCTGCTGTGTATAATGTATAAGGTTTTTTACAATTAGATAGATGTAATCCTTGGTATTGTAAGGGTTAGTTTGTTTTTAAATTGTCTTTTCTGGTTGTTACTTACAGTATATATTGATTTTGGTTTACTTGCTTGGTTAAAATACTGTAGTTAAGTTGACTTGTTTGGAAGTGTTTGTACAGTATTTACTGGTAGAGTAGCTTGCAATTATATTGTTAACATTCATTTGCAGAATGTACAGTACTGTATATGGTGCATAGATTTAATGCTATGCATCATTTACAGTATACAATGTACTGTAAATGCAATGTACTGTGTGGATTGTAATGTTATGTTTTATACTGTACAGTATGCTATTCATTAACTTCATTGCTCTACACATCTAGGGATTTCATTCCACCTTACCACCTTTCCTACACATGATTTGTGCTGTAGGCATTGGTTACTGTACAGTATATTACTGTATGCTAATGCAGATGTGTGATGCTTTGAGACTGTCATTTATACTTTGACAAGTCTACCTTTTGGTGTGTAGTGTGCATTATCCTTAGCGTTGTATACAGTAGGTGCCTTTAAACCCAGTAACCTACTGTATTGTGATTCACTTTGATTCTCCCTAGTGTTTTTTGAGTCACTATCCTTTTCATGATTAGGGTTGACAGTGTGTGTCGTTCCCTAGTGCTGTTCATTAGTGTTTAAGGGTCCATGCCTCTTTTTTAAGTGTTTTTAAATCATGTACTGTTTATTCATCCCTTTTTGCACTGTGTCAAATAAATAAACAAATATATCAATTGCATACCTGAGTGCTCCCATACGGGTTACTTTTTTCTCTTTTCACTCACATACAGTATGTATATATATATATATATATATATATATATATATATATACAGTATATATATATATATATATAAATATAGCTGTATGATATATATATATATATATATATATATATATATATATATATATATATATATATATATATATATACACACAGTGTATATATGTATACTGTATGTATATATATATATATATATATATATATATATATATATATATATATATATATATATATATATATATATATATATATATATATATATATATACAGTGTATATATATATACAAAGTATATACTGTACAGTATATATTTATTTCTCTTCATGTCTTTATTTATTTATTTATTTAGATTTATTTATTAATTGTGGGGCTGCTGTGCGTGAATTTTTTTTATTGGGGGTGGGGGGGGTGTTTGGCCCTCAGCACTCAGAAACACAGGCCAGACAGATTTAAACACACACACAATAGGGGGAGGTTTTTTTACATAGCTTGCAGGGAAGTTTAACGCACACACAATAGGGGGATAGGGGGAGGGTTTTTTACATAGATTAGAGAGAAGGCAGGGCGTTTTAAAAGCGAGAATAGGGGAGGGGGTTTTACATAGATTTTATTTATTTATTTAGATTTATTTATTAATTGTGGGGCTGCTGTGCGTGAATTTTTTTTATTGGGGGTGAGGGGGGTGTTTGGCCCTTGGTGTGAGTTTACGACTTGCAGCAGCAGCACAATGAATAAATATAAATAAATAAATAAATAAATGACAATAAATACATTTGAAATACATTTTTATTGATAGTGTACATGTGCAGGGGGTCTCCGGAGCTGAAGCGCACAGGTTTCAGGTCTGGGGACCCCGTGCCCCCCGAGATACAGGCCCCTTTAGGGGGTGCCGGTATCCCTCTGCTCTGCTTGGTTTACAGGCCGCGATCACGTGATCGGACCTTTAAACCAAGCAGAGGGCTACCGGCACCCCCTAAAGGGGCCTGTATCTCGGGGGGCACGGGGTCCCCAGACCTAAAACCAACGCGGTTCAGCTCCGGAGACCCCCTGCACATCTACACTATCAATAAAAATGTATTTCAAATGTATTTATTGTCATTTATTTATTTATTTTTTGGCGGCTGCTGTGTGTGTGTATTTTTTTATTGTGGGTAGCGGGAGGGTGGGTGAATGGGGTATTCGCCCCAACGATGGTTGGGGAGGGCTTGCGGGGGGGGGGGGGGGGTTGGGGTAGCGGGAGGGCTTAACCCCTTCATGACCGTAGCGGTATTAACTGCTACGATCGTGAAGGGGTTAAGTGCACCCGCAACCCCCCCCCCCCCTCCCGCAAGTCGTAAACTCACACCAAGGGCCAAATACCCCCCTCACCCATCCCCACTACACACAATAAAGCGGGCACGGTGGGTTAACCCCTTCATTGCCTTAGCGGCTATCCGCTATGGTAATGACGCAGCATTTTCCGTATTTTTAATAATATTGATCAGGAGCAGGGGGGGGGGGGGGTTCCCTGAGCATTAATCATTAATTTCTGGCTCAGGGAACCCCCTGCTCACTGTACAATATTATTAAAATAATGCTTCTTTACCATAGCGCATAGACGCTAAGGTAAAGAACGAGTGTTTATTTATACTGTATATTGTATGTGTTTTATTGATACTGTACATGTGCAGAGGGTCTCCAGAGCAGAAGCGCACAGGTTTCAGGTCTGGGGACCCCGTGCCCCCCGAGATACAGGCCCCTTTAGGGGGTGCCGGTATCCCTCTGCTCTGCTTGGTTTACAGGCCGCGGTCACGTGATCGGGGCTTTTAACGCAGAGCTGGATACCGGCACCCCCTAAAGGGGCCTGTATCTCGGGGGGCACGGGGTCCCCAGACCTAAAACCAACGCGGTTCAGCTCCGGAGACCCCCTGCACATCTACACTATCAATAAAAATGTATTTCAAATGTATTTATTGTCATTTATTTATTTATTTTTTGGCGGCTGCTGTGTGTGTGTATTTTTTTATTGTGGGTAGCGGGAGGGTGGGTGAATGGGGTATTCGCCCCAACGATGGTTGGGGAGGGCTTGCGGGGGGGGGGGGGGGTTGGGGTAGCGGGAGGGCTTAACCCCTTCATGACCGTAGCGGTATTAACTGCTACGATCGTGAAGGGGTTAAGTGCACCCGCAACCCCCCCCCCCCTCCCGCAAGTCGTAAACTCACACCAAGGGCCAAATACCCCCCTCACCCATCCCCACTACACACAATAAAGCGGGCACGGTGGGTTAACCCCTTCATTGCCTTAGCGGCTATCCGCTATGGTAATGACGCAGCATTTTCCGTATTTTTAATAATATTGATCAGGAGCAGGGGGGGGGGGTTCCCTGAGCATTAATCATTAATTTCTGGCTCAGGGAACCCCCTGCTCACTGTACAATATTATTAAAATAATGCTTCTTTACCATAGCGCATAGACGCTAAGGTAAAGAACGAGTGTTTATTTATACTGTATATTGTATGTGTTTTATTGATACTGTACATGTGCAGAGGGTCTCCAGAGCAGAAGCGCACAGGTTTCAGGTCTGGGGACCCCGTGCCCCCCGAGATACAGGCCCCTTTAGGGGGTGCCGGTATCCCTCTGCTCTGCTTGGTTTACAGGCCGCGGTCACGTGATCGGGGCTTTTAACGCAGAGCTGGATACCGGCACCCCCTAAAGGGGCCTGTATCTCGGGGGGCACGGGGTCCCCAGACCTAAAACCAACGCGGTTCAGCTCCGGAGACCCCCTGCACATCTACACTATCAATAAAAATGTATTTCAAATGTATTTATTGTCATTTATTTATTTATTTTTTGGCGGCTGCTGTGTGTGTGTATTTTTTTATTGTGGGTAGCGGGAGGGTGGGTGAATGGGGTATTCGCCCCAACGATGGTTGGGGAGGGCTTGCGGGGGGGGGGGGGGGGGGTTGGGGTAGCGGGAGGGCTTAACCCCTTCATGACCGTAGCGGTATTAACTGCTACGATCGTGAAGGGGTTAAGTGCACCCGCAACCCCCCCCCCCCTCCCGCAAGTCGTAAACTCACACCAAGGGCCAAATACCCCCCTCACCCATCCCCACTACACACAATAAAGCGGGCACGGTGGGTTAACCCCTTCATTGCCTTAGCGGCTATCCGCTATGGTAATGACGCAGCATTTTCCGTATTTTTAATAATATTGATCAGGAGCAGGGGGGGGGGGTTCCCTGAGCATTAATCATTAATTTCTGGCTCAGGGAACCCCCTGCTCACTGTACAATATTATTAAAATAATGCTTCTTTACCATAGCGCATAGACGCTAAGGTAAAGAACGAGTGTTTATTTATACTGTATATTGTATGTGTTTTATTGATACTGTACATGTGCAGAGGGTCTCCAGAGCAGAAGCGCACAGGTTTCAGGTCTGGGGACCCCGTGCCCCCCGAGATACAGGCCCCTTTAGGGGGTGCCGGTATCCCTCTGCTCTGCTTGGTTTACAGGCCGCGGTCACGTGATCGGGGCTTTTAACGCAGAGCTGGATACCGGCACCCCCTAAAGGGGCCTGTATCTCGGGGGGCACGGGGTCCCCAGACCTAAAACCAACGCGGTTCAGCTCCGGAGACCCCCTGCACATCTACACTATCAATAAAAATGTATTTCAAATAATTTTTAATGTGTGGATGTTTGCGCAGAGAGAGAGCAGCGGATCTCTCTCTGCTGCAAACACATCTCGCCCCCGCCGCCCATACAGTAGTATCATTTATGTATGTGCATATACAGTACAGTACTGTACAGTACTGTATGTTAGGGCTTACAGGGGTTGTTGTTATACAGTACTGTATATATATATATACTGTATACTGCATTACAATTCATTATAGGGGATGGCTTCACAGAGAATAGCTCGCAAGCGCCACCAT